>NW_023260516.1:315618-336015 GCF_013100865.1 Trachemys scripta elegans
GGGGGGGGGGTTCCCCAGCTGGGGGCGCTCTCATGGGCGGGGCAGGGTGACAGTCTGTAGGGGGGGTCCCAGCAGGGGGCGCTCTCACTGGGGGGAGGGTTTTCAGGACTGACAGTGAGGGGGGTTCCCCAGCAGGGGGCGCTCTTATGGGCAGGGCTGACAGTGGGGGGGGTTCCCCAGCAGGGGGCACTCTCCCCAGGGGTGACCCAGGCCTCCTCTCTCCCCAGACCCTGAGATCGTGGCTGGCCTTCAGGAGCACGTCCAGTCGTGGCTGCAGCTCCACTCGGGCCTGGAAGTCTCCTTCTGTGCCGACCGCGCCTGCCGGCACCTGCTCAGCCTAGAGGGGGGACACCAGGCCGATCCCGCCGTGGCCCCTGGGTCCCACTGACGCCCTCTGGCTGTTTGCAGTGTGGGCACCCCCGGTCCCTTCTCCCAGCTGCACTACAGCCACTCCGGAGGGAAGGGCAGGGACAGCACCGGAGGGGGCCCTCTATCGAGCATGCAACACCTTGGGGGGGGGGGGAAATTGGCCCCCCCCCCGTGCACACACTCTAAGCATGTTCCTGGTGCATTCTGGGAGTCCCGCCAACTCCCATGCTTGGCATGGCCCTGCCGTTACCCAGCTACTGCCAGGGCTGGATTGCTGGGTCATTAACCCCCTCTAGGCCGCCTGGTGCCCGAGGGGTTCTGTTGGCCACCATTCAAGAAGGATGCTGGGAAATTGGCAGGGGAGCGCCGGTCCATTGACACCAATGGATCAAAGCCCATTCAGCCCGGAGGGCTCTGGCCCTATTACAGCCCCCTCCCCAGCAAGGGATTTGGACCCTGGATCCCCCTTCTCTTTGGCGGCAAGAGAGTGCCCAAAGCCCACCCGGCCGAACCCTCCCTGTTGTGTGCCCGGACCCCAGCGCTGGCTGCCGGTGGCATGTGGATTCGCACCCGGCGCCTCTCTTGGAGCGAGCGTCTGCACTGCTGCGAGAGGAGCGGGATCGGCCCGCCCGAGCCAGCGGGGCTGCATGCAGAATTCAGGCCGTGATTTCAGACCTGCCGGCCGGGTGGCAGGGGCTGCTTCGCTCGGGCTCCTCCCGCGCTTTCCTCTGCTGCCGATTTTCACAGCGCCTGGCCTCGATTTGTGTGTGAGAAAGAGGCTTTCAGGCAGGAGTGGAAGAACGCTGGGCCTCCTCCCCGAACTGAAAGCACTTTAGTCGCCAGGGGTGGGGCTGCACGCAGCACACCTCCCACTGCCTCCCATGGAGCCAGGGCCAGTTCACGCCAGGGGGGCAGCTGGCCACGTTGACTCCTGACTAGTCAGGCTCTAAGCCAGCACCTTTCCCTAGAGCCTGCTCTAACCACTAGACCCCACTCCCCTGCCAGAGCCGGGGAGAGAACCCAGGAGTGCAGACTACTGACCTCCCCTGCTCTGAGCATTAGACCCCACTCCCCTGCCGGAGCCGGGGAGAGAACCCAGGAGTCCTGGCTCCTGCCCCCCCCGCTCTGAGCATTAGACCCCACTCCCCTCCCGGAGCGCAGGCTCCCACCCCCGGTGAGCGATGGTAAAATGTCTTAGCCTTAGAAGCCCAGCTTTATTCCCCAGCCTGAAAGCCTCTCTGTGGGGAAGGGAGTTTCTACTGTATTTGCAGTGCAATAAAGAGGTTTCTTGTTTGATCCCTGATCTTCACAGGGCATGCCAGCCTGGGGGCAAAGCCGCTGCCCCCCCCTCTCCCCCCGGCGCGTGGGTGATTTCCACCTCCATTGGGTGACCTAGAGAGTTGGTGTGGCCAGGGGAGCAGCCACATGGCCTGGCCCTACCCACAATCCCTTGCTCCTGGAGGGGATCAGTCACACAGGGGTGTTTGTGGCTCTGCCACAAATCGCTTGGCCCGGCTGTACCCACAATCCCTTGCTCCATGCATAAGTGCTATCAAAGTCACCAGGCGGATCAATAAGGTCACTTTTTTATTGTCCAAAGGTATAAATGATGGAGCCCAGGTGCGGGGCTGCGGCTGGCATGTGGCTGGACAGAAGCCGTGTACTGAGATGCTGCCAAAGGAAGGCTCCATGGGAGCCCGGAAATCCCCACCTTGGGGAAGAAGGGGTGTCCCTCCCCTAGGACCACCCCCCTGGTGCCTACCTCCTTTCTGTGGAGGGGAGGGTACCACACCTGTCACGAAGGGGTGGAGCCCACATTTGTAAGCCATGTTCTGGACCAGGACGGTGAGAGCAGATGCCCTGATGGGAGCGGGGGGGCCCTCAGTTCAGCACCAATGCCCTGGTGCCCAGCTCCACCCATCCAGACGCCCGAGTGGGAGCAGAATGAAACAGTGAGCCAGGGGTTGCAGCCGCGGGAAGCCGGCGCTGGCTTGATTTGAGACCAGGGTGTGTGCCCATGGGGGATCTGACACCAGGGCATGTGTCTGGTGGTGGTCTGAGACCAGGGCATCTCTGCCAGGCATGGGCAAGGGGTGTGAGCCACAGATTTGTATATATGGCACCCATATTTATAAGGCATGGCTAGGGGAACCCCATCCCCAGCATGTTCAGTGAGATGATTGGACAGTGTCACCCCAGCCGGGGGGGATCCCTTCCATGACCAGGGTTGTCCCACCCACAACGGGCTGCGGAGAGGGGAGCAGGGGTGGCCATGGGGCCTTATCATGGAGGCAGGAGGGAGCCCTTGCCATGGGCAGGAGGAGAGCAGGTGCCCATGCAAAGGGGGCCCTGACCCTGGGGGCCCTGGCATGGGCAAGGCGAAGAGAGCTGGGTGTGACCAGGACAGGCTCCCGGGCCCCAGCAGCATGTGACGGCTAGGCCGCCGTGGGGCAGGGGGAAGGGATCAGCCCCTGGGGGTGACTCCCCCTCCACTGGCATGGGCCATGGTCAGGAGCAGCCCCACTGTGACAGGGGTGGGGGTCACTCCCTCTTGCGGAGGTGGATGTACATGACGCCGCTGAGCAGCGCCAGGGGGAAGGCCAGCCAGGCCAGCACGAAGCAGTAGCCAAAGGAGCCGCCCGGCTGCCGGTCCAGGTGAAATTTGCCCACGTGGATGGTGTAGATCAAGGCGGCTGTGAACACCGAGATACCTGCACCGGGGGACGGGGGACAACAGAGAGAGGAGGGGTGAGGGGCAGCTTCAGGCCAGAGCAGCCAGGCGTCCGGGTTCCTAGCCCAGCCCCACTAACTGCTAGCCCCCACTCCCCTGCCAGAGCCAGGGATAGAACCCAGGAGTCCTGGCTCCCCGCTCACCCAACCCAACAACTAGCCCCCACTCCCTTCCCAGAGCTGGGGATAGAACCCAGGAGTCCTGGCACCCAGCCCTGCCCCCCCAACCCAATCACTAGCCCCCACTCCCCTCCCAGAGCCAAGGAGAAAAGTGGTGCTGTGATGCGGCCCTTCTGGGGCAGGGCACGGGGGCTGGTCACATGGCGCGGGGCTGGGCACTCACAGGCCAAGAGCTGGCAGACGCCGGTGGCATAGAAGAGCCCTCCGCGCTCCATGGTGTAGAGCTGGTACATGAAGAGGACGAAGGCAAAGCTGGAGAAGAGCATAGCCAGGACCATGAGGGCTTGGACGGCATGGAGCCACTCTGGGGACCGAAAAACAGCCACTGGTGAGACCACAGAGCCCTCCCCCGGCGCTGGAATGCAGCCCCTCTGGGGTGGGGCACGGGGGCTGGGTATACGGGGACATGGCCCCTCTGGGGTGGGGCGTAGGGGCTGGGTATACGGGACCCCTCCACCGGCGCTGGGATGTGTCCCTTCTAGGGTGGGGCGTGGGGGCTGGGTATATGGGGACATCGCCCGGCACTGGGACGCGGCCCCTCTGGGGTGGGGTGCGAGGGCTGGGTATACGGGACCCCTCCCCCAGCGCTGGGACGCGGCTCCTCTGGGGTGGGGCACAGGGGCTGGGTATATGGGGACCCCTCATCCAGCGGAGAGATGCGGCCCCTCTGGGGTGAGGCACAGGGGTTGGTTATCTGGGGACCCTTTGCCTGGCACAGAGATGCGGCCCTTCTGGGGTGTGGCGTGGCTGGCCCAGAATATCTGGGACTGCCCCATCCCATCATCACCCCGTGGCACTCCCCTACCATCCTCCTCATGCTCACCACCCCCTTCCCCCCATTTCCTGCTCCGGGACCCCCACTCACGGCTGTCAGCAACAGAGGTGCACATCCAGCTCTGGGTGTTGTTGTCGTACAGACAGTCGTACCACAGATTGACAGTCTCATCATCCGGCAGCACCCACCACGACTGCGGGGAGAAGGGGGATTAGCACAGGACCCTGAGATGCCCTCCCCTCCCCCAGCCTGGGGTCCAGAGGTTACAGCAGGAGCTCTGGAAACCAGGACTCCTGGGTTCTCTCCCTGGCTCTGGGGAGGGAGTGGGGGCTGGTGGTTAGAGCAGGGGAGCTGGGAGCCAGGACTCCTGGGTTCTCTCCCTGGCTCTGGGAGGGGAGTGGGGGCTGGTGGTTATAGCAGGGGAGCTGGGAGCCAGGACTCCTGGGTTCTCTCCCTGGCTCTGGGAGGGGAGTGGGGGCTGGTGGTTAGAGCAGGGGAGCTGGGAGCCAGGACTCCTGGGTTCTCTCCCTAGCTCTGGGAGGGGAGTGGGAGCTGGTGGTTAAAAGAGGGGAGCTGGGAGCCAGGACTCCTGGGTTCTCTGCCTGGTTTTGAGAGGGAATGGGGGCTGGTGGTTAGAGCAGAGGGGGCTGGAAGCCAGGACTCCTGGGTTCTCTCCCTGGCTCTGGGGAGGGAGTGGGGGCTGGTGGTTAGAGTAGGGGAGCTGGGAGCCAGGACTCCTGGGTCCTCTGTCTGGCATTGGGAGTGGGGGCGTCTCACCTTGTCCAGAGTGGCGACGAAGAGCAGCACGAGAATGAGGACGTGCAGGGCCGAGATGGCGAAGAGGAGGAAGCTCATGGCGAGTGCTGGGGGGGGGTCAGAGATAGGGGGTGTCAATGGGGAACCTGGCCATGCCCAAACACCTCCTGAGGCCTGGACAAGATCCTCACACCCCCTTCATCAGGACACCCACCAGGCCTTCCCCCCCCCCAAACCAGCCAGAAGCCAGCCCACACCCCTGTCCCCCCAGATTCCTGGCTACCCCCCAGTCCTTCCGCGCCCCACTTCCCAGTCTCCCGCTCGTCCCCACGCACTTCCCGGTTCCAATCCAAGGGGGAAGACTAACTCTGAGGCGGGAAGTTCCCAGCCCCCCTCCCACCCCGGCACCGTCCCGCCCCGAATCTCTGACTCCCCTCCCCTCCCCCATGTACACACACAAACATCCCTCTGTCCCAGCCTCCCCTAATGGGTTCCAGATGCTCCAGGATCATGTGAGCGCTGGGTGTGGGGCTGGATTTCCCCACAGCCACCGTAGGACATGCCCAGCCAGCATCCCACCCCCATCTGCACCACTGGACCCCACTCCCCTCCCAGAGCCAGGGAGAGAACCCAGGAGTCCTGGCTCCCAACCTCCCCATTTATCAGATGGCAGGGTGGGATACTGGGGTAGATGGGCCTGGAGGTCTGATCTGGTGGGCAGGAAGGGGGCGGGAAACTGGGGTAGATGGGCCCGGGGGTCTGATTCAGGGGGCAGAGAGGGGGCAGGATACCAGGGTAGATGTGCCTGAGGGTCTGATTCGGCAGGCAGGGAGGGGGTGGGATACCGGGGTAGATGGGCCCGGGGGTCTGTTCTGGGGGCAGGATACCAGGGTAGATGGGCCTGGGGGTCTGTTCTGGGGGCAGGGAGGGGGCAAGATACCAGGGTAGATGGGCCCGGGGGTCTGATCTGAGGGACACGGAGGGGGCAGAATACCAGGGTTCATGGGCCCGGGGGTCTAATCTGGGGGGCAGGGAGGGGCTGGGATACCAGGGCCCATCAATTTAGTACTGAATATTTCCTCCTACTCAGGAATTCCCAATTTGTTGCTGGCCTCTCAGCTGGGGCGTGTGGGAATCCCGCCCTCTCCCTGACTCCATCGGCCTCTGGGGTTGGATTCAGGCAAGCTCCCCCCACCCCATGTTTCTGTGCCGGTGGCTCTTTATACGGGGACCTCTTCCCCGACGCTGAGACGCAGCCTCTCTGGGGTGGGACGCGGGGGCTGGTTATATGGGGACCCCTCACCTGGCACTCAAATGCAGCTACTCTGCGGGTGGGGCGCGGCGGTTGGGTATACAGGGACCCCTCACCGGGCACTGAGATGCGGTCCCTCTGGGGTGGGGCACGGGTACTGGGTATACGGGGACCCCCCGCCGGTGAATTGAGGCAGGCCAAAATGAATCGGTTGTGACTGTGGCAGGGTTCACCCCCCAATTTGTGGGGGAAATAGGGGATATTTACAGAGCATAGACTCAGTATTACAGCTCATTTCAAACATGCTGCATCTGTGAGCACAACGCCCCATAGAGTCTGTGCTGACTGGGGAGAGCGACCCCTTCAGAGCCGCCAGCCCCACTCCCTGCAGCCCAGCGCGTCCTGCTGAGCCCCCCACCCCGCTCCCCAGCGCCCCCTTCTGAGCCGCCAGCCCCACTCCCTGCAGCCCAGCGCGCCCTGCTGAGCCCCCCACCCCGCTCCCCAGCGCCCCATTCTGAGCCACTAGCCTGACTCCCTGCAGCCCAGTGCGCCCTGCTGACCCCCCCACCCCGCTCCCCAGCGCCCCCTTCTGATCCGCCAGCCCCACTCCCTGCAGCCCAGCACCCCCTCCTGAGCCCCCAGCCGCATTCCCTGCTCCTCAGTGCCCCCTCCTGACCCCCAGCCCCCCCTGCTGAGCCCCCAGCCCCACTCCCTGCAGCACGGCACCCACACAGGGGCACTGTGGGGCACTCTGAGTCACAGTAACCCCCTCAAAGGCAGTCCCAGCCCTGCCCGGCGGCACTGGTGACCGGCCTGGCTCCCAGCCCGGGGCCATTCAGCCACAAGTTAGTATTTTCTGTTCTAAATCAAGACACCATTGAAGAGACACAAACAACTTGACCATTGATTGCAGTGGTGCTGGCCTGGGTGTGACTGGCTGCCTCACTGAACGGGCACAGGGCCTCTCCCCTCTAGGGGGCGCCGGGTCCCACCTGGCCCCAGGGCAGGGACTGGCTGGCTCAGGGGGGCAGGGAATGGGACATGGGGCCTCTCCCCTCTAGGGGGCACCAGCTCCCACCTGGCCCCAGGGCAGGGACTGGCTGGCTGAGGGGGGCAGGGAATGGGGCAGGGGCCTTTCCCCTCTAGGGGGCGCCAGCTCCCACCTGGCCCCAGGGCAGGGACTGGCTGGCTCAGGGGGGCAGGGAATGGGGCATGGGGCCTCTCCCCTCTAGGGGGAGTTGGGTCCCACCTGGTCCTGGGCAGGGACTGGCTGGTTCAGGGGGTGGGGAATGGGGCACAGGGCCTCTCCCCTCTAGGGGGCACCGACTCCCCCCTGGCCCCAGGGAAGGGACTGGCTGGTTATGGGGAGCAGGGAATGGGACACGCGGCCTTTCCTCTCCAGGGGGTGCCGGCTTCTACCCTATTGTGGGTGTCTGTTGGTCTCAGCCCAGCTTCTAGTGGGATGGGGGTCCACAGACACCAACTGGAGCAGAGCCCAAGGGCTGGATGGATCCGGAGACAGAGCCCTCCTCTGGGGCTGTGTGCGCTCAGGCAGGGTTGGGTGTACCTGGGGGGGCACTGCGTGTTCTGGGGTGGTTGGGTGGGGTGGGGAGGCAGTGTGTGTGCTGGGGGAGTTGGGTATATCTGTGGGGAGCGCTGCGTGTTCTGGGGTGGTTGGGTGGGGTGGGGAGGCACTGCGTGTTCTGGGAGGGTATATCTGGGGAGGCGCTGTGTGTGCTGGGGAGGGTTGGGTATATCTGGGGGGGTGCTGCATGTTCTGGGGTGGTTGGGTGGGGTGGGGAGGCACTGCGTGTTCTGGGAGGGTATATCTGGGGAGGCGCTGTGTGTGCTGGGGAGGGTTGGGTATACCTGGGGGAGTGCTGGGGGGGTTGGGTGGGGTGGGGGGTGCTGTGTGCTGGGGAGGGTTGGGTATATCTGGGGGGGGCGCTGCGTGTTCTGGGGTGGTTGGGTGGGGTGGGGAAGCACTGTGTGTGCTCAGGAGGGTTTGGATGTACCTGGGAGGGGTACTGCGGGTGCTGGGGGGGTTGGGTGGGGTGGCACTGTGTGTGCTGTGGGGGTATATCGGGGGGGCGCTGCATGTTCTGGGGTCGTTGGGTGGGGTGGGGAGGCACTGTGTGTGCTGGGGGGGTTGGGTATACCTGGGGGGGCACTGCGGGTGCTGGGGGGGTTGGGTGGGGTGGGGGGCGCTGTGTGTGTTGCGGGAGGGGCTCTAGCTGTTTGTGGAGGGGCAGGGATGCTGTGGGTGGGAGGGGATACCAGGGGCCGCATAGTGCACGGGGCAAGGAGTTCAGGGGTTGTTTCTTCCCCTCTAAACCAAGAGCATGGAAGGGGGGGGGCAGTCAGCGCTCTGGGATCCTCCCCCCGCCCCCCCTCCCCACACAGCAGCCAGCGCAGAACTTCTACACTCCGCAAAGGAAATGTCCACATCGAGATCAATCCAGTAAGACAGACAGACAGAGACATCTCCCCTCCAGCAGGGAGTTAACGGGGCAGGGGGCAGATCCCCCCCCAGGACAGAGTGAAAGGGGGCAGGTCCCCCAGCAGGGAGTTAGGCGGGGCTGGTCCCTCAGCAGGGAGTTAAGGGGAGCAGGTCCCCCCAGGACAGAGTGAATGGGGGCAGGTCCCCAAGCAGGGAGTTAGGCGGGGCTGGTCCCTCAGCAGGGAGTTTAGGGAGGCAGGTCCCCCCAGGACAGAGGGAAAGGGGGCTGGTCCCCCAGCAGGGAGTTTAGGGAGGCAGGTCCCCCCAGGACAGAGGGAAAGGGGGCTGGTCCCCCAGCAGGGAGTTTAGGGAGGCAGGTCCCCCCAGGACAGAGGGAAAGGGGGCTGGTCCCCCAGCAGGGAGTTTAGGGAGGCAGGTCCCCCCAGGACAGAGGGAAAGGGGGCTGGTCCCCCAGCAGGGAGTTTAGGGAGGCAGGTCCCCCCAGGACAGAGGGAAAGGGGGCTGGTCCCCCAGCAGGGAGTTAGGCGGGGCAGATCCCGCAGAAGGGAGTTTAGGGGGGCAGGGGGCAGATCCCCCGCGCGGGAGGGGGTGGGGGATACCTGGCGCTGCAGACGGGCTGGGGGGGTCTCTCCTCTTTCGCGCCGGCTGTCTCTAATCCTCTCTCTCTGCCCGTCTGAATCGTCCCCCCCTTCTCCAGCCCTACCCCTGGCAGCCGCCCCAGCAGGGAGGGGCCGGACGGGGCTGGCGTGTGTCTGGCGAAGTACAGCCCCCTAGATTTCCCCTCCCCCCCGGGGGGGGCATCCCCGAACGCAGGGAAACCTCAGAGCTTTCCCCCCCCCTAAACGTGCTAACCCCCCAGAACAATGCCCAGAACCCCCCCCCCCACACACACACAGACACACACACAGACTCAGACTTTGCTGCCCGCCAAAAATCATTCCTCCCAAAATTCCCCCCACCAGGTAACGTGGGGAAGCAAACTGCAGGAGTTTGTGCCCCGTCATAAAAGACCCCCCCCAACATTTGAACAGAACCTCGTAAATTTCACAGTCCCCACCACGGCGGGGGGGGGGGCTAGGGGCCACCCCCCCCCCCCCCCCCGAGCCAGCCAGGGACCCCAATCCTGGACAGCAAAGAGGTCAGGTTAATGGGGTCTGTGGAGTGGACCCCACTTGTAAAGGGTTAATAGGATTCCCCCTCCCGTGGGCAACTGGGGCTTTCACTTCCCCACTGAGGTTTGCCCAAAATAAGGAGCCGGTGCTGGGGAACCAGGAATAGAAATAAACAGCTTTTTATCTTGGGAAGTGGTTAAAACGCGCGGATGGGGGGCTGGAAGCCAGGACTCCTGGGTTCTATCCCCAGCTCTGTGCAGGCAGTGGGGGTCTAGTGGTTAGAGCAGGGGGGCTGGGAGCCAGGACTCCTGGGTTCTAGCCCAACTCTGGGAGGGGAACGGGGTCTAGAACCCAGCAGGAGGCAAATGCCCGTGGATGCAGCTGCACCCCCGCCCCCCGCCTGGCTGTTGTGGGGGCCCCCGGTGGAGACCCCAGGTAGCCCAAGCTGAGAGCCCAAAGGGACGGAGATCGGGCAATAGGAAAGCAGACCTAGGTATCATCATCTCCCCACCCAACATCCTGTCCCCTGCCCAATCAGGCACATGGTGCCCTGGCAACAGTCACCGCAAGCAGAATGGCAACCGCTGTGATGGGACAAACACAGATGGGTGGGTGGAGTGTTGGGGTTTGGTGGTTTCCTGTGCTGGGGTGTCGCGTGGTGTGTGTGTGGGGGTGACCAGAGGCCCATGAGTCACGCAGCCCCCAGCAGCCCCACCCTCTCCTGGCTGTATTCATGCAGCTGTACCAGGACCCTGCCCATGCACCTGCCTCCCCAGCTGTGCACCCCACTCCCCAATGCACCCAGCTGTGCACCCCACTCTCCAATGCACTCGGCAACCCAGCTGTGCATCCCCCCGCCATGCATCCAGATCCCCCAGCTGCGCACCCTACTCCCCAATGCACCCAGCTGTGCATCCCCCCCGCCATGCATCCAGATCACCCAGCTGTGCACCCCACTCCCCAATGCACCCAGCACTCCAGCTGTGCACCCCACTCCCCAATGCACTCGGCAACCCAGCTGTGCATCCCCCGCCCCATACACCGGGCTCCCCCAGCTATTCACGTGCCACAATGCGCCCAGCCCCCGAGCTGTGCACTTGCTTCCCTATGCCCCTGGCCTCCTACCCGTGCACCCTGCTTCCCAATGCACCCCCCCCCCCAGCTGTGCACATGCCCCAATGCACCCGCCCCCCCAGCTGTGCACGTGCCCCAATGCTCCCAGGCCCAGCCCTCCATCCACTTCCCAGTCTCAGCACACAACTCGCATCCCGACTCCCGCCACAGAAAAGGGAAGGAGGAACCGCGCATGCGCGGGGCGCCCGCTGGAGGACGGGGGCAGCCGAAAGGGGCGGGGTTTGCGCACTGGGCGAGGCCTCGGTGGAGGGTGGGGGAAGGAAGAAGGGAGCTGTTGGGATAGCGCATGCGCAATGTCGGCCTGGCCCTGCTCAGAGTGGTGATTCAGGAGCCTGGGGGAGGGAGTGGCGCCAGGCTCCGCCCCCTGGCTTAGCCCCGCCCCCTGGCCTGGCCTCCTGGTGAGACCCCATCACCCCCCCAGGGCAGGATATGGGGCCTTGATGTAACCTGACAGTAGGCTGACCAGATAGCAAGTGTCAAAAATCTGGACAGGAAGTGGGGGGTAATAGGTACCTATGTGAGAAAAAGACCCCAAAATCGGGACTGTCCCTATAAAATCGGGACATCTGGTCACCCTACCTGACAGGGCCTTGGTGTGAGCTGCCGGGGCCTTGGCGTGACGTGGCTTTGGCGTGACTGGGCCTTGGTGTGAGCTGCCGGGGCCTTGTCATGACCAGCCGGGGCCTTGGCGTGATGGGGCCTTGGTGTGAGCTGCCGGGGACTTGGCGTGACCTGACGTGGCCTTGGCATGACTGGGCCTTGGCGTGACCTGACGTGGCCTTGGCGTGACTGGGCCTTGGTGTGACAGGACCTTAGTGTGACGGGGTCTTGGTGTGACTGGACAGGGTCTTGGCATGACAGTGCCTTGACGAGAAGGGGTCACTGGGGCCTTGGCATGACCTGCTGGGACCTTGGTATGATTGGACGGGACCTTGGTGTGACTGGACGGCGCCTTGGCGTGATGGCATGATCTGCCGGGTCCTTGGTGTGACAGGTCTTTGGAGTGATGTGGCCTCGGTGTGACCTGTCAGGACTGTGGTGTAGTGGGGCCATGGTGTGACTTGATGGGGCCTTGGCATGACGGGGCCTTGGCTTGCCATGGCCTGCTGTAGCTGGGGTGTGGTGGGAGTTTCTGGGGCCATGGTGAGATGGGACAGTGTCTTGGTGTGACCTGATGTGTCTTTGGGGTAGGGCCTTGGCATGACATGATGGTATGTTGGCATGACAGGAGGGGGCGGACACGGGACAGAGTCTTAGCGCGACCTGAGGGCACCCAGGTGAAATGAAACAACTCCGAGCAGCAGTGGCGCCCCCCTGTGGTTGTGACAGAGCAGCCATCCCATCCGGACACAGAGCCGCTGGGGAAGGGGGCAGTGTCACGTGTCCTCCCTCACCCTGTAGCCTCCAGCTCCACAGCCCCTCGGCTTCTCCCCCACATCCTGGCATCCCGCACCCCAGCAGGACCCCACCCCAACCTGCCATCCCCGGTTCAGGCACCTAGGGGCTCCCTGGCTCAGAAATAAATGCCTCCCTGTTAACCCAGCCATCGCACCCCCTCTAACCACTAGGCCCCACTCCCCTCCCAGAGCCGGGATAGAACCCAGGAGTCCTGGCTCCCAGTCCCCTGCAGTGTAGACATTCTGCATGGCTGGGGGCGGGAGGGATGGAGGTGTGTTTGTGATTGGGGTGCGGTGGGGAGAGGGGATGGGTGTGGGGTGGAGTGGGGGAAAGGGAGGTGTGGGGTTGGTGGGGGGAATAAAGGGGATTTTCCAGCCTGGCTCTCCTGTTCCCCCTAATCTGACATGTTCCCCTTTTCTCCCACCCCCAGGGCTCCGTCCTCTCCCCCCATTGGCTGAGGTATTTCTGCTTCCTGGAGACGGTTGCTAACAACTCGGGTGGTGCGGGTGTGGGGGGCGGCGATGCTGGCAGGCGAGGAGAGGCCAGGCGTGATCCCCGCACCTCCCTGTGCCTGGCACGGGCTGGGCTCCCCGCGAGCCCACTGACCATCCCCCCCTGACTGGCTGCCGGAGAGTGAGGTAAATCCCAGCACCCAGGGGTGGGGGGTACTGGGGCTAGGAAGGAAATCGGATCCCAGATCTCCCCCCCACCCTAAACCTTCCCTCCAAACTCTCCCCTGAGCCTCCAAACCTTGTACCCAACTCACCACTGACCCCCCAGAACCTTCCCCCAACTCACCACCGACCCCTGAACTTTCCCCCTAAACTCTCCCTGAGCCCCCAAACCTTCCCCCCAAACTCACCCCGATCCCTGAACCTTCCCCCCAAATTCACCACCGACCCCCTGACCCCCCCCAATTCCCACTTACCACCTGAACCTTCCCCCCAAACTCTCCCCTGAGCCTCCAAATCTTCCCCCCAAACTTACCCCGACCCCTGAACTTTCCCCCAAGCCCCCGGAACCTTCCCCCTAACTCACCCCAACCCCCTGAACCTTCCCCCCCAAATCACCACTGACCCCCTGAACCCAAGGTGGGAGGGATAGCTCAGTGGTTTGAGCATTGGCCTGCTAAACCCAGGGTTGTGAGTTCAATCCTTGAGGGGGCCACTTAGGGATCTGGGGCAAAATCAGTACTTGGTCCTGCTAGTGAAGGCAGGGAGCTGGACTTGATGACATTTCAGGGTCCCTTCCAGTTCTATGAGATAGGTATATCTCCATATATTTATTATAACCCACCCAAATTCCCACTTACCCCCTGACCCTTCCCCCTCAAATTCACCTCTGACCCCTGAATCTTTCCTCCACTCCCCCCGATTCTCCAAACCTTCCCCCAAACTCACCCTGACCACCTAAACCTGCCCCCAGCCACAGAACCACCTGATCCTTTGCTCCCAAATGACCCCCCTCCAAACTCCACAGCTCCCTGAACCTTCCCCCCCAATCCCATTCCACCCTCCAACTCCTTAAACCCTCCTAGCCCCTATGCACCAACCCCACGCCTTCCCCAGCCCCTCCAAAGCACGAGGTGGGGGATGGGGGCAGCGTTAGCCTCGGCTTGTGATGCCCCACCCCAGAATCAGCCACATGCCTGACAGTGCGAGGCCTGCCCCAGAGCCTCAGGAGGTTGCCCCCTCTCCTGATGCCCCAGTGCTGGGCTGGGCACCCCCGTCGTGCCCCCAGTGTCCAGCCACGCCCCCTGCACCCCTGTCTCTCTTTGGGCCATGGGAGCCAGGGTCCAGTGAAAAGCCCTCTCTCTCTCTCTCTCCCCACTCTCTTTCTTGGCCACCTGTCAGCAAAGAGGAGGAGGAGAAGATGCCACTGCACCGATCCGCCTCGAGTACCCGCTCGGAGGGCAGCGACCTGGACCTGGAGGGCATCGGTAATGGCTCTGCCCCAGGGAATTGTGGGAAGTCTAGGGATTGGTGTCTCCTGGTTGCCACCAGACAGAATGGGAGCTACCCCGCTGCCTCCAGCGTGGACCTGCCGCTGGTGCCCTCTGCGTGGCTCTGCCCCCTGTGCTCTGCACTCCCAGTGCCCATGTGTGGCCCCGCCCCCGTGCGCTGTCCCCCCAGTGACTCCACACGGCCCCATCTCCGTGCTCTACCCCCGGTACCCATCACATGACCTTCCTGCCCCCCCCCCCCCCCCCCTGCCTGGTCCCACCCTCTGTGCTCTGCCTCCCTGATGCCCCCCTGTGCGGCCTTGTCCCCTGTGCTCTGGCTCCAGTGCCCCCCAGCATGGTCCCGCCCCTTTATCTAGCCCCCTGGGTGCCCCCCCTCACAGCCTGTTGTCCCAGTGCCACATGGGACTCCCTACTCGTGACCCCACCACTCTAGTGCCCTCCCTGTTTTCTCTCCCTGCCCCACATCTCTGTCCTATCCCTGCCCCATGCCCTCGGTCCCAGGAGCTGGCAGTAACAATACCTCGGCCCTCCCAGCACTACCCCATCAGCCCAGCCAGGGTGAGGGGTTCCCCCCCCTGCCAGGCCGCCCTGGGGATGAGCCATCCCAGCAGCCAGAGGCTGTGGGGAAGGCATCTGGGAGGGGGGCAGCAGGGCTGGTGGCCAGAGGACCAATCCTGCCTCTGGGGATGGGGGCAGCACCCCACTTAGCCAGATTGCTGAACTTAACAGACTTTGGATTGACCCCAGGGGGCTGAGATCAGAACCTGGCTTTGTCCCCATTGCAAATAGGAGTGACTCTGGATTGGCCCCTGAGGCGGGGGCTGAGATGAAAACCTGGTCCTGCCCTCTGCCTTTAGCCCCTCCGATCCCCTGATATCCCACCCCCAACTCTGTCCCAGTCCGGAGCATTGTCCTGTGGCTGGGATGACACCAACGCTTCACCCCAAAATGTGGGACCTTGGAATGAGGAAGTGGGACCTTGGTATGATAAGGGGTCTTGGCGTGATGGGATGGGGTATTGACGTGACAGGGTGAGGCCATGGCAGACCTTGGCATGACATGATGGGGCCTTGGCATGATGGGGCATGGCCTTGGCGTGACGTCACGGGGCCTTGGTGTGACAAGACAGAGAATCTTGTCCTCAGATGACAAAGGCCTCAGACTCGTCTGCTGCCTTCTCTAACGATTCCCTTCCCCCCTTTTCTGACCCCCCCCNGCGGATCTGTGCGAGGGAGGGACCGAGAGGAAGTGACATGGCTCCTACTGGAGCCGTTAACTGCCTTCACCATCTCCATCTCCATCACCCCCGCTGTCAGTGTCTAATTAACTTGATTGAGTGATTGGTTCTCCCAGCCCCTCCTCTCCTCAGAGGTGGGGAAACTAAGGCAGGCAGAGGGGCAGGAGTGGTGAAAAGGGTGCACAGTGTGTCAGGGGTAGAACCCAGGAGTTCTGGCTCCCAGCCCCCCCGCCCCACTCTAACCACTAGATCATCCTCCCCTACCATCAGGCTGGGCCCACTGCTCCGCTGTGGAGGGACCCCAGGACTGGGGTATGGGAACAGGTCTCCCTCCAAGTATCCGGCTCTCAGCTCCTCCCTGCCCCCCCTTCATAAACCATATGTCCCCCCCCAGTTCAATCTGAAGGTTCCTGGCCTGCCCCAGGGGCTGAAACCCTTTCACCCCCGCATCCAAGCAAGCAGGGAGAGTGGGGGGGGGGGGCAGTGGGTGGAAGCTAGGTGGGGAGGGAGCAGGGCAGCATTGGGTGGCAATGGGGAGCAGTGGGACATATTGGGGAGCAGCCGTCTGACCGCTTGGTTCGGGGGGAGGGGACCTATGTGTATTTCCCCCCCACTTCCCTGCTCCATGACAAGATATTTCTAGGCCTGGCTGAGCAGTTCCAGCTGTTGGAGTTGGGGGGAGGGGGCCCTGGCTCCCAGGACCTGGGGGGGGGAGCGCTGGCTCCCAGGACTGGGGCAGGGCCGGAGCGGGGGCCTTGGCTCCCAGGACCTGGGTGGGGCTGGAGGGGGGGCGCTGGCTCCTAGGATCCAGACAGGGCCGGAGGGTGGGGGGTGCTGCCCTCAGGACACTGGGTGGGTCCGGGGGGGGGCCACTGGCCCCCAGGACGGTCGGGGGGGGATCTTTCCCCCTGTGAATTTGCCCTATGCCTGGCAGTGCCCCCGGGGTGGCTTGGACCCATCCCCCACTCTGCCACGCAGCCTTGGGGGGCCCCCATCATGCTCCCATCTTTCTGTCCCAGCCCAGAGCCCTCCGTCACTCCTTCGTTCGGCCGCTCTCTCCTTCCCTCTCTTCCTCCATCTCCCTTTCTCCTCCCCACTCAATTCATGCTACAGAGATGCACATTCCCACCTCCCCGTGCTCTCACCACTAGCCCCCACTCCCCTCCCAGAGCTGGGGAGAGAACCCAGGAGTCCTGGCTCCCAGCCCCCTTTCCCCAAGCTTTTCAGCCTGGCGCTATCCACAGGGCATTGGGGTCATGAACCCCAAGGTCAGCTCAGCCGGGCCCTGCCGGTGACTGGGGATGGGGTGTCTACCTCGGACCAGAGGCACTGAAACAGCCCCCTTAGAAAGAGAGAGAGAGAGAATGTGTGTGTCCGTCCGTCCGTCCATCCATCCCGGCTGCCCCCTGCTGGAGTGGATAGAGATTGCCCAGTTTTGTGCATATGCCGGATTCCTGTACCGTGCCCTGACTCTCCTCCCCCATCTCCTCCTCCCCAGGTGACCCCGCCATGCCGATCCAGCGCGTCAAGTCCGTGGGCAACACACAGGCCCTGACCTCGCAAGTGGGCATTGTCCGCCTGCTGGAGGCGCTTTTCGCCTGCGTCACCTTCAGCCTGGTGG
Source organism: Trachemys scripta elegans (assembly GCF_013100865.1). Classification (NCBI taxonomy): domain Eukaryota; kingdom Metazoa; phylum Chordata; order Testudines; family Emydidae; genus Trachemys; species Trachemys scripta. The sequence goes on from NW_023260516.1 coordinate 332,607, forward strand.
TGCACCAGGGGGGCTGGAATGACCGTAACGGTGACTGGTGCATGTTCTGCTGGTGCTTCTGCTTTGCCATGACGCTGCTGGTGCTGCTGGTGGAGTTCGTCGGGCTCCAGCACCGCATACCCGTCTCCTGGAAGAACTTCCCCATCACCTTCGCCATGTACGCCACCCTCATGTGCCTCTCGGCCTCCGTCATCTACCCGGTCACCCACATCCAGCACAACGCCGCCTATGGCAAAACCAAGGACTACCGCATCGCTGCCACCGTCTTCTCCTGCCTCACCTGCCTGGCCTACTCGGTGGAGGTGACCATGACCCGGGCCAAGCCGGGTGAGGTGACAGGCTACATGGCCTCCGTGCCCGGGCTGCTGAAGGTGGTAGAGACCTTCGTGGCCTGCATCATCTTCGTCTTCATCAGCGAGCCGGTCTCCTACGACCAACACGAGGGGCTGAAGTGGTGTCTGGCCGTCTACTGCATCTGTTTCATCCTCTCGCTGGTGGTCATTGTGCTGTGCATCGGGGAGTGCACCGGCTGGCTGCCCTGTGCCTTCAATAAGTTCCTAAGTGGCTACACGCTGCTGGCTGTGCTCATGTACGCCACGGCCACCGTCATTTGGCCCATCTACAAGTTCGACAAGAATCAGGGTGGCCGGCCGAACCGGCCCCCCGGGTGCAGCAGCAACAGAAGCTTCTGCGACTGGGATAAGTTGGTGGCCGTCGCCGTGCTGACGGCCATCAACCTGCTGGTCTACCTGGCCGACCTGGTGTACTCCGCCCGGCTCATCTTCATCCAGGCCTAGCCGCGCCGGGGGCTGCTGGGCCGGCTGAGGGCTGGGGATAAGGGCTGGTCTCCCACCGGGTTCTCCGGATCTCATCTGTCTGTCTTGTCCTCTCATTCATTTATTTATTCATTCTTTTCTTTTCTTTCCTTATTCTTGCATCCTTTTTCTCTCTCGTTTATTGTCTTTCTTTCTTATAATTATTCATTCTTTTTCTATTTCATTTACTGTCTTTATCTTTCAGGTATTCTTTTCCTTTATCCCTCTCTTTGTCTTTCTTATTTATTCTTTGCTCTCTTGCGTTTCTTTCATTTCCTCTCATTCATTCATTTATTCGTTTCCTTTTTTTCCTGTCATGTATTTATTCATTTATTTTCTTTCTCTCTCTTTTGATCATTCTCATTTATTCCTTCTTTTCTTGGAGCTCTCTCTCACTTTCTTTTCTTTCACTTGGTCTTTTGTTCTTTTTCTCTCATTTTCTCGCTTTCATTCTTTTTCCTTCTCTTTCCCCGCCCCTCCCCAGCACTCCCCGTCCAGGCGTACCCACTCCCTTGTAATAACAATGTTATCCTTTTTGCCTTAGCCCGGCCTTCTAAGAAGCCCGTTGCCTCCCCTCCACGGTGGCTGGGGGTGGGAGTGGGGGAGGAATCATGGTTGACCACGGGCCATTCTGTTACTTTTCTCCAGCGCGAGCTGTGGCGGACGAAAAATTGGTGGCCTGACAGGCAGGGCCCAGTGAGCACTGGGGCCTTTTAACCCAACGCCTCCAATCCCAGCAGAAGTGGAGGGAGGAACAAGAGGGAGGGTGGGAAAGAGGTGACAACTCCCCTTTAATGGAAATATTTGTCTGGTGGTTAAAAATGCTTGCCTGCCGGAGTCTTAAAGGTAATGGGTGCACTCTGGCGCCTTCCTAAGAAAAAGCCTCTAGTGGTTAAACGGCATGCAGCCTTTAATGAAAATATTTGTCTGGCGGTCAAAAACCCTTGCCTGTTGGAGCCTTAAAGGTAAATCACAGAATCAGCCCTCTAGCTGGATATTTAAAAACACAAAAAAAAAAAAAAAACAAACCCCCCCCCCAAACCCCCATTTGCTTGGTTCTTGAATATTTATCCAGGGGTTTTAAATAGTCCTGGCGGCCATTATCTTAAAGGTGATGTCGCCGGACCCGTGCCTCACCGTGCTAGAATGTAGCTAGCTGCTTACATCTGTCCAGTCTCTCTTTTTGTATCATTCATCTGGTTTTTTTATACATCTATTTTTTACACTGGTATAAACGCAGACAAAAGGTATTATGGTCCTCGTTGCAAGTGTTTGTGTCACGATTGACGTAACAAATTACAGGGGGTGGGTTATATATGTATAAATATATAGAGAGAAAACAATAAATGACTGAAAGGTACTTTCTGTGTTTGTCTGTCGTCTCTCCTGTTTAGAGCTTTGCCGATAAGGATAAGCCAGGGCAGGAAGTTGAACACGGAAAAATGGCTCAGGGAGGGCAGAGAATGGGGTATGGGGGCCTTTCTCCTTTAGGGGGCGCTGACTCCCATCCGGCCCCAGGGCAGGGACTGGCTGGCTCAGGGGGGCAGGGAATGGGGCGTGGGGCCTTTCCCCTCTAGGGGGCGCCAGCTCCCATCCGGCTCCAGGGCAGGGAATGGGGTGTGGGGCCTTTCCCCTATAGGGGGACGCTGGCTCCCATCCGGCTCCAGGGCAGGGACTGGCTGGCTCAGGGGGGCAGGGAATGGGACCTTTCCCCTCCAGGGAGAGCTGGCTTTGATCCCGCCCAAGAGTTGGGGGGCAGGCTGACTGGTGGGGTGAACATGGAGGAGGGGCCATGCGGGGCAACCCCCGGCAGTGAAAGGCTTGTTTCTCTGCAGAGGCTGCGGCCGAGGCTGGGCGTGGAGAAGGGACGGGCGTCCGGCCCAGTGGAAATTCCAGCTCAGAGCTCCGTTTCCTCGGTGGGGAGCTCTCTGAACGCAGCTGTTGTTGCGTAGGGATGGGCCGGGGAAAGACCCAGAGAGAGGATATGTCACCATCTCCCGCGCTGGCAACTCCAGTCACCCCACTGGGACAAGCAGAGGCCCACGCCCCACCCCAGAGACAGCTGCATTTCAGCCCTGGACAAGGGGTCCGCATATACCCAGCCCCCGCGCCCCACCCCAGAGGTGGCCACGTCCCAGCGCCGGGTGAGGTCATTGCTATGTATAACTGGGGGGCTCTGTTTTCCAGCGCGGGGAGGAGCTGGCTAGGGTGCGCTCCTGGGGCTGGTGCCAGAAGGGGCTGGGCAAGGCCGGCCTGGAATGAGGTGATTCCTTCAAACAGCCCTGTCTGGGCTGGGGAAGGAGTGACGGGAGGCGCTGCTGTCTGGCTAGTGTTAACCCCTTCCTGCCCTCTCCTCCCCGCCAGCCCTGTCCTCCACAGTCAGGGGAGAGCATCAAGGAGAGAACCCAGGAGTCCTGGCTCCCAGCCTCCCCTGCCCTAACCACTAGACCCCACTCCCCTCCCAGAGCCAAGGAGAGGACCCAGGAGTCCTGTTCTCCCAGCCCCTCTGCTCTAACCACTAGACCCCACTCTCCTCCCAGAGCCAGGGAGAGAACCCAGGAGTCCTGGCTCCCAGCTCCTGCTGCTCTAACCAC
>NW_023260516.1:350779-351358 GCF_013100865.1 Trachemys scripta elegans
TTTATCCCCATCCACCCCCTCCATCTATCTATCTATCCCCTTTCATCCCCTATCTATCTCCCTCCACCCTCTCTCTCTATCTATCCCCAGCCACCCCCTCTATCTATCTATCTATCCATCCCCCTTCATCCCCTATCTATCTCCCTTCACCCTCTCTCTCTATCTATCCCCATCCACCCCCTCTATCTATCCATCCCCCTTCGTCCCCTATCTTCCTTCACCCTCTTTATCTATCTATCCCCAGCCCCCCCCTCTATCTATCTGTTTATCCCATCCACCCCCTCTATCTATCCATCCATCCCCTTTCATCCCCTATCTATCTCCCTTCACCCCCTCTATCTATTTATCCCCATCCACCCCCTCTATCCATCCATCCATCCCCCTTCGTCCCCATCTATCTCCCTTCACCCTCTCTATCTATCCCCATCCACCCCCTCTATCTATCCATCCCCCTTCATCCCTTATCTATCTCCCTTCACCCTCTCTCTCTATCTATCCTGATCCACCCCCTCTATCTATCTATCCATCCCCCTTCATCCCCTATCTATCTCCCTTCACCCTCTCTCTCTATCTATCCCC
>NW_023260516.1:351367-370295 GCF_013100865.1 Trachemys scripta elegans
TATCTATCTCCCTTCACCCTCTCTATCTATCTATCCTGATCCACCCCCTCTATCTATTCATCCATCCCCCTTCATCCCCTATCTATCTCCCTTCACCCCCTCTATCTATCTATCCCCATCCACCCCCTCTATCTATCTATCCATCCCCCTTCATCCCCTATCTATCTCCCTTCACCCTCTCTATCTATCTAGCCCCATCCACCCCCTCTATCTATCTACCCTGCTCAGCCCGTGGTGGGGGCCCCGGGGTCGGTTCTCTGGAGCTGCGAACTGGGGCCCTCCCTGGTTTCTAGCAAAGGGCTGTCTAAAGACCCGGCCGGGACAATTACCTGGGAACAAAATCACATTGGACAAGGGCAGGCGTCTGAGCCTCGGGGGGGCAGGGTCAACCCCTCCAGTCTGTACCCCCCTTCCGGGGAGGGTGCGGGATCCCCCCTCCAGTCTACAGCCCCCTTCCCGGGGTGGTGCGGGATCCTCCCCCCAGTCTACAGCCCCCCTTCCTGGGGGTGCGGGATCCCCCTCCAGTCTATAGCCCCCTCCCTGGGGGGTAGGGAAGGGGGTGGAAGGACCCCTTGGGGGAAGGGAGGGGGACAAGGCAGGGAGTCTGCGGGGGGTGGTTCCCTAGTGGGGGAGGGGGACAGGCCTGAGGACGGGGGAAGGGGGACGCGAGGGCAGCGGTGGTGGGGGTAGGAGTTGGGCTGGTGGGGGGGAGTGAGCTGGGGGGTTACCCTGACGAGGGAGGGGAGAAGGGGGAGGGGCGTCGGGGGGAACCCTCAGAGAGGGGAGGAGGAAGCATGTGAGCCCAGCGGGTGGGGGGAAGGGATGGGGAGCCCGGGGGGGGTCCCCTGCCCCTCACCTGTGGTGCAGTGACTGCCCCAGGGCAGCAGAAGCAGCAGGAGGAGGGGGGCACCGTGGGGCATGACGGGCGGGGTCCTGCGACGTCCCTGTGAAGCCAGTGCCCCCGAGGCCTGGGTATATATCGCCCCCGCCCCCTGGTTATCGATTAACCACCCCTCGCCAGGGGACTCTGACCTCCCGGCCAGGCACGCAGCAGCAAAACAGCCCCACGTCACTGCGGAGAACCCAGGAGTCCTGGCTCCCAGCCTCCCCGTTCTAACTACTAGTCCCCGCTCCCTGCCCAGAGCCCCGGAGAGAACCCAGGAGTCCTGGCTCCCAGCCCACCAGTTCTAACTACTAGTCCCCGCTCCCTGCCCAGAGCCCCGGAGAGAACCCAGGAGTCCTGGCTCCCAGCCACCTCACTCCTCTTTCCTCCCCGTAGCCTCCCAGAGCTGGGATCTGGGGGATCTGAGGGGATCCCGGATCTGGGGGGGGGATTCGAGTGTCAGGACGGTGGGGTTCTACATTTGGGGGTGTCCTCAGGCCCCCCCCCCGGGGGCCCCCCGCGGGGCCCCGCCCCTCCCCCCCCCNTTGGGGGTGTCCTCAGGCCCCCCCCAGGGAACGCCCCCCCGCCCCTTTCTCCTTTAAGGCCGACTCCTCCCCCCGGAGCCGTCAGAGACCCGCCTCCCCCCGCCCTGCTCTCCCCCCACAGCAGACACACGGCCCGACCGGCCGTCAGCTCCCCTACCGGCGCGCCCGTCCCCACCTCGGCCTCCTGCGGCGCCTGCTGGAAACCTCCGCTCCGCCGTCGCCTTCAGCCCTCCGGTCCCTGCCTCCTCTTCTATCCCTTCTTCTCTCATCCCTTCCATCCCTCCTTCTCTCTAACCCCCTATCCCTCGGTCCCCTGCCTCCTCTTCTACCTCCCCTGTTCTCATCCCTCCTTCTCTTTATCCCTTTCTCTCATCTCTCCCTCCCTTCCTTCTTTCTCTCTACCCCTCCTTCTCTCCCTCCATCCCTTGCCTCCTCTTCTATCTTCCCTGCTCTCATCCGTCCTTCTCTCATCCCTCCCTTCCTTCCTTCTCTCCACTCCTCCTTCTCCCCTTCTCTCCATCCATCCTCTACCTTCTCTCTATTCCCCCATCTCCCCTTCTCTCCATCTCTTCTCTCATCCCCCCCTTCCTTCCTTCTCTCATCCCTCCGTCCCCTGCCTCTTCCCCTTCTCTCCCTCCCTCCCCTCTCTGCCTCCTCTTCTCTCCAACTCTCCTCTCCCTCCTGCACCCCTCCGTCCCCCCCCGCCTTCTCTCTTCCCCTCTCTGTTCTGTGCATCCCTCCATCCCTTCGACCTCCCTTCTTTGCATTCATCCCTCCTCTCTATTCACTCCTCCATCCACCCAGTCCCTCCCTTCCCTCCATCCCTCCAGGGCCCCTTCCTCTTTTTGTCCTTCTTCCCCCCGCCCGAGGCTGGGGGGCCCAGGTGGGGCCATGGCGCTGGTCACCTCGCCCACCGAGCTGGAGTGCCTGACCAAGCCGCTCTTCTGCCGCAAGGGGGCGCTGCGCCAGAAACTGATCCACGAGGTCAAGAGCCACAAATTCACGGCGCGATTCTTCAAGCAGCCCACGTTCTGCAGCCACTGCACGGACTTCATCTGGTGAGACCCCCCCAGTATCCCCCAACTCCATTCTCTTCCCCCCCCCATGAGTTTGCTGCTGCCACCCTTCCTTTAGTCTTAGCATATCTGGAGGGACTGGTTGGTTCAGAGCCTGGGACAGAACCCAGGAGTCCTGGCTCCCAGCCTCCTACTTTGTGGCATAGCAGATGTTGGGGGAGGCGAGGAGTGGGGCGCATGTTAAATATGTGTATTGGGGTGCACTGAGTGTGGGCAGCTCACTGCAGCGGTGAGGTCCAAAGTAACATTGTGTTGCTCTCTTGCTTTCAGGGGGATCGGGAAGCAGGGACTGCAGTGTCTAGGTAAGAGACCCCCAGCCGGCAGGGTCAGTGACCCCCCTGCTCCACTGAGAGCCATGCTCGGGGGGAGACCGTCACTCCCACTCTCAGCCTTGGGGTCCTCTCTTCTGGCTACTGGTGATGGTATAACCAGCCCCCGCGCCGCACCCCAGATGTGGTCGCATGTCGGCGGGTTGGGAGGGGAACATTGCCGCCCGTTCCCAGCACAGAGCCCCATGGCGCTCTAGGCTCTGAACTAGATTTCTTGACTCCGGCTATTTTAGGGACTGGCTGGAAAATTCTGTTTCTGTTTTTAAAACGCCCCAAAATAGCTAATACCGGGTGACCTTTCAAATGCTTGATGCTTTATTCCTTAAGCTTCTTTGACACCTGGGAGCCAGGACTCCTGGGCTCTCTTCCTGGCTTTGGGAGGGGAGCGGGGTCTAGTGGTTAGAGCAGGGGAGCCAGGACTCCTGGGTTCTTTCCCTGGCTCTGGGAGGTGAGTGGGGGCTAGCGGTTAGAGCAGGGGAGCCAGGACTCCTGGGTTCTCTCCAGTGATGTGGGATTGTTTTGCTCTTGGGTGTCTGGCCAGGAGGTCAGAGTCCCTGAGCCAGGGATGGGGGGCGGCTTTGGCATCAGCCTTGCTGGGTTAGAGCAGAGGGGTGGCTGGGAGCCAGGACGCCTGGGTTCTCTGCCTGGCTCTGAGCAGAGAGTGTGTATTTGTGGGGGCTGGGAGTGGAGGATCTGGGGGTTTTGTGTTTAGGGGAGTTCTGTGGGGGTTATGGGGTATCGGGGGGGGGGCTTCGTGCGGGGTAGGAGGCCTGTGGGGCTAGCTGGGCGGCTGTGTAGGGGATCTGGGGGTTCTGGATGGGGTGGGGAGATTTCTTCCTGCCTCCCCCCTCCTGCAGGTAGGTGTGTGTGTGGGGGGGCGGGGGATAATGGGGAAATCCCCATATGCTCCGAATGGGGGTGTGGCTCTGCAGTTGATTGGTCGGTGATGAACTGGGGGAGCGGTTGCCAAGCGATGAACAGCTCTGGGCAGGGTGGGCGGGAGGGGGGGTTCCTGCCAGTCCTAGAGTGGGTGGGGGCAGAGTTTTTAGGGGACTCTGCCCCTCCCCCAGCTGGCAACGTGAGGCCCAGTGTGGTGGGGGCGGGATATGAGTGTTAAGTGGTTGGGGGGGGGGGACCAAATGGATGGGATGGGGGTGGTTCTTAGAGTGTCCTCTAAGAGGGGGTCGTGTGTGGAGGGGGCCATGATGGGGGAAACATGCACATGGGGGTGGTTGGAGGGGGGTGTGACGGGTGGATGGGGGTGTGTGCACATGGGGCTGGGGGTGACAGTGGGTGGGGGGTGTGTGCTCATGAGGTGGGTCAAGGGGGGGCGTGACGGGTTGTGCATGGTGATGGGGAGGAAGTCTGTGGTGGTGGATGTATTTGGGGGCGGGTGTGCAAGAGCAAGTGGGGTGTTAGTGTCAAGCTGCCGGGGCTGTGTACGAGTGTGTCAAGGTGTGGGGATAGGTGTGCAGGTGCCGAGATGGCACGTGGGGTGTGTGTGACACAGACACCCTTGCACAAGTGTGTGGCCGGAGGCTAGGTGGGGGTGCCTTTACACACTGGTGGGGTTGGGTGCATGTGGAGACTGTTGGCGCGACTGGCTAGACATGTCGGCGGTGGGCATGAGTGTGCTGACTTTTGCACACGTGTGTGTTGGTGCAGCAAGGTAGAGCTGGTGGGCGCAGATCTGTGGGATTGGTGGCTGGGCGTGTGAATGGGTGTGCATTTGCATGAGTGTGCATCTGTATGAGTGTATGCATTTGCACAAGGATGCAGGGTATGTGCACTAGTGTGTAAATTTGCACACATGCAGGGGTTGCACAAGTATGCACGTTTGCACATATGCACAGGAGTATGCAGGTGAATGTGTGCATATGCACAAGTGCATGCCTTTGCACAAATGTGTGGTGTCTGCATTTGCACGAGTGTGTGCATGTTTGTGTGCATTGGGCTGCGTGGATTGAGGTGTGCAAGCAGACCCTTTGTATTAGTGCAGCAGTGCGGGGGAAAGGTGCGCACGAGGCAGGGGTGCGTTTGCACGAGCGTAGCTGGGTGTGCACGGGGATGGCCCTGGGGTGTGGAGCATTTCTGGGGTGTGTGCAGGGGTGGGTGTGCAGGAGGCAGTGTCAAGGTGGGTCGTGATTGGGGGGGAGCGTGCAGACGGGGTGTGTGGAGGGAAGAATGGCAGGGGGCATGTATTTGCCCCAGGGTACGGCTGGTGCGTGTGGCTATGTGGGGCGGGACTCTGGATGGACTCTGGGCAGGGGGAGCTCAGGGTGCCTCCTGGATCCTCGGCCCCCTGGGAGACAGGCAGAGCCGGGGTGGCTGGTGGTAGCGGTGGGATGCAGCAGGTTCCCAGACACCCACCCCCCTCCCTTCACTTTTTGGTGCAGCTGGCCAGGGGGAGGCAACGTGGGGGAGCTGTTGCCATGGGAGCCATCAGGCAAGTCCCAAAGGGGGGATTGTTCATTGCATCCCCCTCCCTCGTAGGTAATGAGTTTGCTTCGTCCCAGCCCAGATCCCTGGGGGCCCCCATCACTCCCCACCCGGGGCAGAAAGCTTGACTGAGGGTGGGAGCCAGGACTCCTGGGTTCTATCCCTGGCTCTGGGTCTAGCAGTGGGAGCAGGGAGCAGCCCGTGTGGCATGGGGGGGCTGGATGGCTCCGAGGATGCAGGGAGAAGCCCCCCCCACTCCCCCCCAAGTCCAATCTGCCGCCCCCCCAGCTCCTGGCACTTGTGGTTTCTGCTCCTGCCTGTTTCCATGGAGACCCGTCTTCCAAATCTCCCCGTCTCGCTCCTTGGAGCCTTAAGATGCTGCGGGAGGGGGAAGGGGAGAGAAACGACCCCCCCCCCAAGCTGTCCTCTGCCCCCCTGAGCCGTCCCCCCGACTCGTCCCTCAGCCTCCCCCCGACCAGTCCCATCAACTCCCCCCGACTCCCCCGATCTGCCCCCCCGACTCCCCGAACCTGTCCCCTCGATTCCCCCCGACTCCCCGACCTGTCCCCTCAACTCTCCCCGACCCATCCCCTCAACTCCCCCCGACCCGTCCCTGAGCCTTCTCCTGACCTGTCCCCCGGACTCCCCTTACCTGTCCCCAGACCCATCCCCTCAACTCCCCCGACTTGTCCCTGAGCCTTCTCCCGACCCGTCCCCAACTCCCCCAACCCGTCCCCCTGACTCATCCCTGAGCCTTTTCCTGATCCGTCCCCCCCAAATCATCCCGATTCCCCTGACCTGTCCCCCTGACTCCCCCAACTCCCCAGACCTATCCCCTCAACTCCCCCCGACTCCCCCAACCTGTCCCCCAAAACTCCCCTGAACCCCTGAATCTTCTCCTCAACCCCCCGAAACATCCCTCCCAAACTTACCCCCGACCCCACAGAACCTTCCCTCCCAACCTCAGCCCTGCCCCCAAAATTCACCCCCAAACCTTCCCCCAACATGCCGAGCCTTCCCCCCCAAATGCACCCCTACCCCCAAACCCGTCCCCTACTCCTCCAGCTGGCCTGTCCCTCTGGTGCTGGCTGTCCCAGGGTTGTGGGGGGCCCGCCCCCCACAGCAGAGAGAAGGTGCTATAAACCTACAAATCTAGGGGTCCGTTGATCCAGGATTTCCCTGCCCTAAATCTGGGCTCTGGGAGGGGTCTGAATGGGGCGGGGTTTGGGGGGGTGTCACAGCACTGTCCTGAACTTGCTCTGCTAACGGCTCTCTTTGCCTCCCCATTTGCCCCCCCCCCAAGTCTGCAGCTTCGTGGTACACAAACGGTGCCATGAATTTGTCACCTTCGAATGCCCTGGAGCCGGGAAAGGACCCCAGACAGATGTGAGTGACAGATGGTTGCCAGGACGCCTGGGTTCTCTCCCCAGCTCTGGGGGGGGGGTGGGGTCTAGTGGTTAGAGCGGGGATGGGGGGCCGGGGCAGGGAGCCAGGACACCTGGGTTCTGTCCCTGGCTTTGGAGGAAATACTTTGGTGGGGAAGGAGGCAGCTCCGCCCCCACCCCCCAGGTGAGCGTCCCAATTTCACGGGCTATTTTTACTGCCCGAGTGGGGGGCGGAGCACGGTGGAAACCACGGACACGGCCCAGATTCTACTGTCCTTGGCCTGGAAAGGGGGAAGGAGGAAGGGAGGTGAAAGAGAAGAGGGCGGGAGGGAAAGGAAGCGGGAATGTCGTTAGCAGTCGTATCCCTTCCATGCACACTCCCCACCCAGGTTCATACTCCTTCCTTGCACACACACATGCCTGCCGTGTGCAACTCCCCCTTGGGCACCTGTGCAAGGCTCTCTGCAAGCTCACATTCCCCCTTTGCACGCTCACCCCGTGCTAGCTCACCTCTGCATGCACACACAAGTGCTCGTGCAGTTCCCTGGGCAAGCTCACATTCACACCCCTTGCACGCACCTGCACATTTGCACCCTCTCCGTGGAAACTCACATTTGCACACGCAGATATGCTAGTGCATCCCTTTGTGCAAGCTCCCATATGCACGCTTAGACAGACATATGCACATTCTGCCCTTTGCACATGGATGCCCACTCCCCATACAAGCTCACATTTGCACACACACTTGTGCTATTCCTTGTGCAAGCTCATGCTTACATTCCTTGCACATTCACACAAATGCACACCCTCCATGCAAGCTCACATGTGCGTGTGCACACACACACACATATATACCATATTCAAGCTCTCTTGTGCACATCTAGATGCGTGTGCATGCATCAATGCAAGTTGTGCACACTCGGGATGCTGACACACACTTGTGCATGCTCCATCCTTTGCACATCCACACCCACTCCCCATTCAAGCTCCTATTTGCACACTCCCATGTGTGCAATTCCCTGTGCAAGCTCACGTTAACACCCCTTGCACATGCATACAAATGCAAGCCTTTTGTGCAAGCTCACATGGGTACGTGGACACACGCTCACGCCTGCCCTGTGCTAGCTCACGTCTGCACGCTTCGACACACTTGTGCACACGCCCGTTCCCCGTGACAGCTCCCGTGCGCACACTCGGACATGCCCTTGGGTGAGAACGTTCATCCTCCCGCTTGCACCTCTGGTCTTTGCGGCTAGCCTTGCACGCCCCCCGTGCAAACTCACACTCGGTGCCTGCACAGAGCGTGAGCTCGCACCCCCCTCGCCTGCGCACGGGGGGGGGGCTCTGATCTATCTGCTCCCCCTCCCCAGGACCCCCGGAACAAGCACAAATTCAAGACCCACAGCTACAGCAGCCCGACCTTCTGCGACCACTGCGGCTCCCTGCTCTACGGGCTGGTGCACCAGGGCATGAAGTGCTCTTGTGAGTGGGGGGGCGGGAGCAAGGTGGGGGGATGGGAAGGGGCAGGGGTGAGCCGGGAGGGGGTGGGAGCAAGGCCTTGGAGAATGGGGGGCAGTGGGTGTGAGGTCTGGGGGGAGGGGGGCAGAGAGGGGGTGGGAGCGAGGCCTGGGGGCTGTGGCGGGTTGGGAGCAAGATTTGGGAGTGAGGTCAAACGGGCGGGAGAGACCAGAGAGCAAGGCCTGGGGGTTACGGGGGGGGAGCCAGATGTGCGGTGGGGGTGGGTTGCAGGGGGAGGGGCAAGGCCTGGGGGCGGGAGTGAGATGTGGGGGAGGGGCAAGGCATGGGGGTGGGGGAGCGAGATGTGGGATGGGGGTGGGTTGTGGGGGGAAGGGCAAGGCCTGGGTGTGGGGGAGGGAGCGAGATGTGGGGGAGGGGCAAGGCATGGGAGTGGGGGAGTGAGATGTGGGGTGTGGGTGGGTTGCAGGAAGGAGGGGCAAGGCCTGGGGGTGGGCGGGAGCGAGATATGGGGGAGAACAAGGCCCAGGGGCAGGTGGGGGGAGGTACCAACCCTGGCGTTAGGGCTGTGGGGGGGGGGCAGCCTAGGGGCGAGAACCCTTTTCCCCCCTCAATCTCCGGCGCCCCCCGCAGGCTGCGAGATGAACGTGCACAAGCGCTGTGTGCAGAGTGTGCCAAGCCTGTGCGGGGTGGATCACACGGAGCGCCGCGGCCGCCTGCAGCTCCGCATCGAGACGCTCGGCGGGGAAGAGATCCGCGTCTTCGGTACGGGGACTTGGGGGGTGGGTTTGGAATTTTCGGCTTGCCCCAGATGACGTCCGGGCCCGCCCAGGGCAGATCTCCGTCGAATTCGGCCGAGAGTCGGACTCGAACCGACGGTGCCTGGCTGGAGCTTGGGCCCTGCCGTGGTGTAGACGCTACCTACGCCGCTGGAGGGGGTTTCTCCTGGCCGCTGCCCCCAGCTGGCTTTGCTCCGGCGCTCGGACCTGTCTATTCCACAGGCCTCGGCTTTGGCCATCACCGGGTCTCCCCACGGAGACCCCCAGGGGCCGGGCGCTTGTCGGGGCTGCCATGCTGTGGGGGCAAAGTGGGTGCTGGGGTTGGGGCCCCGAGGCCCTGGCTAGAACGGATCAGCTTGGGAAAGAGGCTGGGGGTGGAGTGGGGGGCTGTGTCCTGGGTGCCCCAGCTCTGATCACCGCAAATTTGGATCCCTGACTTACCCCTCCTGCCTCTCGCCCCCCCAAACACAGCAAAGTTCAAGGCAACCCGAGTGCCCGTGTGGGGTTCAGAGCCTCCGTCGGCCGCCAGCCAGAGGGAGCTTCTCAGCCGCAGCACAGCAGGGCTGGCACCCCCAGCTGTCAGTCTGTCTGTCCCTCCAACCCCCCCCCCCCGTCCATCTGTCTGTCCCTCCAACCCCTCCCCCGCATCTGTCTGTTTGTCTCTCTGATCCCCCACCGCATCTGTCTCTATCTATCTATCTATCCATCCATCCTCCCATCTCTCTGCCCATCCATCCGTTCATCACCCTCCTCCTCTCTAGCCAGGCATCCCTCCCCACACACCCCATCCCCATCTATCCCTCTTTTAGTGGCTAACGTTGCCACCTAGTGGTGGGATTTCGCTTTGCAATGGGTGGCCGGGAGCGGGGCAGGGGTGGGGATTTGCTCAGTAGGGGGCTCTCTCCTGGCGGTCACTGCCAGCCCCAGGGGGCGCTGTGCTGCGTCGCCAGGTGCTCTCAGCCTGTCTGGTGGGTTGGATCGGGAGGGGCTGGGAGCCAGAACTCCTGGGTTTTCTCCCTGGTGTGGAAGGGGAGTGGGGGCTAGTGGTTAGAGCAGGGGGCTGGGAGCCAGGACTCCTGGGTTCTATTCCCGGCTCTGCAGCTCAGCACTCTCCTCCTCTCCCCTTCACACCCTCCCTCGCACTCTCGCGCTCCCAGTGGGAGCATGTAGGAGGTGGAAAGAAACCCGTCCAGCCATGCTTACATAACGGGAATTCCTTGGCAGCTCCCTGCACGCCGTCCTCCGCCACCACCACCACAGTCCTGCTCCCCCCGGGCCAGGGTGTGGGCAGGAGGGCACGGGATACCACAGCGTGTACACTGCCGTCTGGGATCAACATAACACAGTCAGCAGTGGAGAGAGAACCCAGGAGTCCTGGCTCCCAGCCACCCCCCTCCCTCCCTTTCTAACCACTAGACCCCACTCCCATCCAGAGCCAGGCAGAGAACCCAGGAGTCCTGGCTCCCAGCCCCCCCTCCGCTCTAACCACTAGACCCCACTCCCCTTGCTGGGCTGGGGATGGAACCCAGGAGTCTGGGCTCCCAGCCCCCGCTCCTAGAAGGGGGTCAGACTGAGCTCTGAGTGCCACGTGCTGATCTGTGGACCCTCCCCCCCAGTGGGTGAGGCCCGGAACCTCATCCCCATGGACCCCAATGGGCTGTCGGACCCCTACGTGAAGCTGAAGCTCATTCCGGACCCCAAGAACGTGAGCAAGCAGAAAACCCGGACTGTGAAATCCACTCTGAACCCCGTGTGGAACGAGACCTTCCTATTGTGAGTGCCCCGGGCACGGGCGGGCAGGTGGGCGTGGGGATGTGCCTGGGACGCGCCTGGACTGGAGATATGGGGGTCCTACAGCTCCCAGGGTGTCTGGACACAGCCACGAAACATGGGCCTGCCGGAGCTCCCACAGGTGTCTGTATCCTAACCCCCCCCAAGTACTCTCCCCATGTACCCAGAGTGCCCCCCCTCCTCTTCTGGGGTTGGGGGGACAGTAGCCCCCCCCAGTCAGCCACGATCCCTCCTCCCCCCAAAATAAACCAGGATTCTGTAGCCCCTCTAAAGCAGTCCGATCCACTCCTGAAGATTCCCCCCCTGCCCTGGCAGCAGCAATAGTAGGGCTTTTATCCACACACCTTGTCCAGAGGGCAAACATTCACCCCCACCCCCCACTTAAAGGGGCAGGCGGCTGGGTCAGTGGTTTAATCCCCCTCCCCTTGTGTCCCCCCCCCCCCAGCACGCTGAGGCCGGGAGATGTGGAGCGGCGGCTGTCCGTCGAGGTGTGGGACTGGGACCGCACCTCACGCAATGACTTCATGGGAGCCATGTCCTTCGGCGTGTCGGAGCTGCTCAAGGGACACGCGGACGGATGGTAAGTGGGGGGGGGGGGCTGCACCCGGGGCGGGCGTGCAGGGGAGGAGGGAAGCCAGGCCCATGGCTTACTCTCGCTCTCTCTCTCCACCGTTCTGTCTGTTTGGGTATTTGTCTGCGCCCGGTGGCTGTGCCCGGCTGCCTCGGCGCTGCCGCATCCCCGTGCTCCCTCCCCGTGCGGTTCTTGCACCGCTGGCCTTTCCACCTGCGTCCTCTCTGCACTCGCGGCTTTCATTTTCTTTGCACTGTCACACTTCTTTGCACACGTGCACTCCGTGTTTCTTTCTTTGCACATGTTTGCACTTGGTTTTCTTTGCACCCCTTCACTTTTACTTTCTTTGCATACTTTCACTTTTTCTTTGCACTCCTTTCTTTGCACATTCTCACTTTCTTTCTTCTCACTTTCATTGCACCCCTTCACTTTTTCTTTCTTTGTGCTCTTTCACTTTCTTTGCATACTTTCACTTTTCCTTTGCACGCCTCTCTTTGCACACTTTCACCTTTTCTTTCTTCCCCCTTTCACTTTCTTTGCATACTTTCATTTTTTCTTCTCACTCCTTTCTTTGCACACTTTCACTCTTTGCGCTCCTTTGTACACTTTCCCTTTTTTCTTTGCACCCTCCTTTCTTTCTTTTGCACTTTTCTTTCTTTCTTCCCCTGCCCCCCCCCCCCCCCCCCCCCCCCCGGTGTTGTGCCTGTCTCTGTCCCTGTCTCAGGTACAAGTTACTCAACCAGGAGGAGGGGGAGTATTACAATGTCCCTGTGGCTGATGCCGAAAATTGTGGGCTGCTGCAGAAATTTGAGGTAACCCCTCCCCCAAAGCTCTCCTGTTCCTGCCCCGCTGGCTAAGCAGGGTCGGGCCAGTTCAGTTATTGGATGGCAGACTGAGAAACTCCCACGTGCTGCAGGGAGCGGGGGGCGGGGGGGGGACTGGCCCCATTGCCCCAGCACAGCACTAGGGGGCGCTGGGCTGCAGGGAGTGGGGTGGGGAGCTCGGCAGGGGGTGCTGTACCACAGGGACCCCATCTTTCAGCTGTGACATAACCCCCCCAAAGCCCAGAGGACTGTGGAGTCAGGGCATGAATCCCGGTGCCCGGGGACAGATTCCCGGTCCGGCCTCCCTTCCTCCTTGTCCCCAGCAGCGGTGGGGCCTCCTGGGCTGGGGGACGCGGCGTTCGGTCACTGACCCTCTCCCCCCTCTCTTGCAGGCCTGTAACTACCCCCTGGAGCTGTACCAGGTAATGTCTGGGGCGCGGGGGGAGGGGGCGGGGATGGTCTGGGTGGCTGTTCCCCCTCTCTCCAGCAGAGGGAAGCAAAGAGCCTCAAGCCAACCCCAGTGGGGCACAGGGTCTAGTGGTTAGAGCAGGGGGGGCTGGGAGCCAGGACTCCTGGGTTCTCTCCCCACTCTCTCTGTGTCACTCTCCTGGCCTCATTGGTCTCACACTTCCTGGGGTTCCCAATCCCCCCCCCTTTGAGTATTTCTTTAATCAACTCCTGTTGCTTGGAAACAGTCTTTGAGGTTCCGGGGGTGGGGCTTGTTGTTGGGGGGGCAGTGACCGGAGCTGTCTGGCACAGGTGGGCAGAGTCAGGGCCAGTTTGGGGGATCCCTGCTCTCTGGGTTTGGGGGGACCCCAGTGAATCCCCCTCTGTGGGGAGGTGGGTAAAGGGGTGGGGGAAGGTTTGGGAGGGTGCAACTCCCCCATGGGGTGCAGTTGTGCAAGGGGGGGCTGCCTCTGGGGGAGAGACCCTGGACTGTGATTCCCCCCCACTCTGTCCCCAGGCACCCCACCCCCACCCTGGCCCCCAACAGCTTCCTGACTCCCCGCTGTGTGCCTGCCCCATTCACTCCCTGTCCTGTCACCCCGAACCCCACAACTAGCCCTTCCCACAGCACCTCTGCCCCTGTTCCCATCATGGTGCCCCCACACCCTGAGCCACATGACTGCCCCATTCCCCTCCCCCCACCCTCCAGCTCTCCTCGCAGAGGTGGATTAAGGTTTCCTGGGGCCCTGGGCCAGAGCAAGTGGGGGGAGGGGGCCTGGGCCAGAGCAAGTGGGGGGCCCCTCCCTGCCCCTGTTCCGCCCCTTCTGCTGGTGGCCACGCCCACGGCCCCACCCCTTTCGGCCCCTTCCCCGGGGTCCCGCCCCTATTCCACCCATGGTCCCGCCCCATTCTGCCCCCCCCACCCCCCGCTGCAGCCCTGCAACTTGTTTGCTCCTTTCTCCCCCCCTGTCCCCCTCCCCAAGACCGGAGAAGCTCTGGCCCCTGCCCTGTGCTGCTGCCGCCGACCGGGGTCGGGGCTCCAGGCTTCCCCTGCCCGGGAGCAGATTTTCTCCAGGGCCCCAGTGTCGACCCAGTGGCTACTGCCCCCCCCCCCCCCCCCCCCCCCCCCCCCCCTGCTTCCCCCCCCCCCAAGGCTGGGGCTAGCCGCTCACCGTGCCCCATCTCTGCCCCCCACAGAAGGTGCGCCACGGCCCGGGCCCCTCGCCCACCCCCAGCCCCACGGACTCCAAGCACGGCAGCTTCTTCGGGACCAGCCGCTTCCACATCTCCGACTTCAACTTCCTCATGGTGCTGGGGAAGGGCAGCTTCGGCAAGGTGAGGGTGCCCCGGACACCTGGGTTCTCTGCCCAGCTCTGGGAGGGGCGTGGGGGCTGGTGGGTTAGAGCCGTAGGGGCTGGGAGCCAGGATGCCTGGGTTCTCTCCCCGGCTCTGGGAGGGGAGTGGGGTCTGGTGGTTGGATCGGGGGCACTACCTCCGGGGCGATGTAGTCGGGGTCCCGCAGAAGGTCCGGATGGTCGCTCTGGGGAAGACGTTCTCCCTGCATATCCCCAAAGCTGTGATCTTAGAGTGGCCCTTGACCTCCTGAAGTAGAGAGACAACCAGGCCCTTGCCTCAGGGGGGCGCTGGCTCCCATCCAGCCCAAGGGCAGGGACTGGCTGGCTCAGGGGGGCAGGGAATGGGGCACGGGGCCTTTTCCCTCTATGGGGCGTCGAGTCCCACCTGGCCCTGGGCAGGGACTGGCTGGTTCAGGGGGTGGGGAATGGGGCACAGGGCCTCTCCCCTCTAGGGGACACCAGCTCCCACCTGGCCCCAGGGCAGGGACTGGCTGGCTCAGGGCTGTGGCCCCCCCCCAGGTGATGCTGGCCGAGCGGCGGGGCACGGACGAGCTCTACGCCATCAAGATCCTGAAGAAGGACGTGATCATCCAGGACGACGACGTGGAATGTACCATGGTGGAGAAACGGGTCCTGGCGCTCAGCGACCGGCCACACTTCCTCACCCAGCTGCACTCCACCTTCCAGACCACGGTACCCCCCGGGGCGGCGGGATACCGGGGTAGATGGGCCTGTGGGGCTGATCCAGGGGGCAGGGAGGGGGCGGGATACCGGGGTAGATGGGCCCGGGGGCTGATCTGGGGGCTAGGGACGGGGTGGGATACCGGGGTAGGTGGGCCCGTGGGGTTGTTTGGGGGGGCAGGGACGGGGCGGGATACTGGGGTAGATGGTCCTGGGGGTCTGTTCTGTCCCCCACGGCCCCGTCTCACTCGCCCCGTCCAGGATCGGCTCTATTTCGTGATGGAATATGTCAATGGCGGAGATCTCATGTACCACATCCAGCAGGTCGGGAAGTTCAAGGAGCCTCATGCCATGTACGTGCACCCTGCCCCAGAGGGGCCGCATCCCAGCACCGGGCCAGGGGCCCCCAGATACCCAGCCCCCGCGCCCGCCCCAGAGGGGCCATGTTCCATCGCCGGGTCAGGGGTCCCCAGATACCCAGCCCCCGCGCCCCACCCCAGAGAGGCCTCATCCCAGCGCCAGGCCTGGGGTCCCTGGATACCCAGCCCCCGCGCCCACCCCAGAGGCAGTCGCATTCCGGCACCGGGCGAGGGGTCCCCGTGAAACACTCTGTGGCCATGGAGCAGCGAAGACATTGAAGGGACGTTGAAGGAGATGAAATGATTTTCCAAGTCACCTTTGATTGTTCTGTCCTCCCCCCCCCGACTCCCTCCCCCCTCCGGCTTGTAGGTTCTACGCAGCAGAGATCGCCATCGGCCTCTTCTTCCTGCACAACAAGGGCATCATCTATCGGTGAGTGGAAACTGCCTCTGCCGGGTTGTTGGCTACAGTCTCTGCTCCCCACCTGCCCTGGGGCCGGATGGGAGCCGGCGCCCCCTGGAGGCGAGAGCCCAGCCCTGTCTCTCCCCACAGGGATCTGAAGCTGGATAACGTGATGCTGGATGCCGAGGGCCACATCAAGATCACGGATTTCGGGATGTGCAAAGAGAACATCTTCCCCGGAGTGACCACCCGGACCTTCTGCGGGACCCCCGACTACATCGCCCCGGAGGTAGCACCCCTGATCCAGCCGCTAGACCCCACTCCCCTCCCAGAGCCGGGGAGAGAACCCAGGAGTCCTGGCTCCCAGCCCCCCCTGTTCTAACCACTAGACCCCACAGTCCAGATTGTACCGGGGGGGGTCACCCCCAGCCTTCCACGCCCAACCCGAGCACTTGGTTATGGAGGAATGGTGGGGGAGACCTCTGCTGGTGGGGATGGAGCTCCCCCAGCCACCCACCCCCGCTCTTCCCCCACCGCCCTGTTCCATGCCAGCCACTCAAAGGGACCGTGCAGTGCTGGGGGGGGTGCGGTACCAGGCCTGGACTGTTGAATTGCCCTGTGTCACGGACTCACAGATCGTGCCCACTCTTGGCCCCGTGCGGTCCGTGGGGGGTGCCCCTTTTAGTGAGACAGCCCTTCTCGGGGGTCCACTCTCTCTCGGGGTCAGGCCCCTCCACCTCCTGGAGCCGCACCTCTCGGAGACTTAGCATATCTGTCTCTCGCCGTGGGCCCCTTCAGGGATTCCACTCGCTCTGGATCTCCGGGGCCTCCACTCCCAGAGGGAATAATGCAACCCTGTTCTCTAGCTCGGAGAGACTCTCAGCCAGCGTAAAGCAGGAGGGTTTATTGAGCGTCTGAACACAGCACAGGAAACTCTCAGGGCCTCAGGCCTGGCCTCCCTCAGCACAGCACATCCCAGTCTCCCCTGCATCCAGGTGGACTCTGCCTGCTCCCCCTCTCCAGCCCAGAGCCCCCCTGCTCCCAGCTGGGCATCTGAGCTCCCTGGCTGCAAGCCCCGCCTCTGTCCATTGTCTTCTCTCCAGGTAAACAGGGTTGTAAACCGGGGCCTCCTCTCCTCACTTCTGTCCTCTGGCTGGAACCGGCTGGTTCAGTCACTGGGTCCTCACTCTGCAGCCCATTGTCCTCCCACTGGCCAGAACCGGCTGCAACTCCTGAGCTGAGTCTCCGGGCAGGGTCTCAGGTCACCGGTCGCTGGGGTATCCATCCTCCAGGCCATTGGCTGGGGTCACAAGTTCCGTTGCTGGTCCTCTGCAACAACAAACTCCCTCTCCCCTCACCTCGTTAAACCAGTAACACCCAGGGAAACTGAGTCCCACCCCCTCCGCATGCAAACCATTGAAACCCCATGGAAAACAAGAAACCCCCCCCCACTTCATCACACCCTGTCCCTTTAATTCTCTGCGGCGCCTCATACGCTGCTTTGCTAGAGACCAGCCGCCTCTCGGGGCTCTGCTCACCCGCAGCCCTCGCGATGTGGAGTCGCCCCCATCTGAGCTGCACGACTGTCTGCCCGCCACTGCTCTGCCCGCCACTGCTGTGCCCGCCACGCATGACGTACACACAGGGGGACACCCGCCAATTCCCCAGCCCCGGCCTTGCACCCCAGGCATGTGTCCTGCACTGCACCCATAACCGGTGCACGAATATGCCCCGGGGTGCAAATGTGCACCAGCCTTCGTTAACCTGAGGAGAGGTTTCCCGAGCGCTTCAGCCGAAACACACCAGCTTCGATACAAGAATAACACCCGTGTGGTACCTAGAGGAAGATCGATGCTTTTCAGCGATTAGATGAAAGTCCGAATTGGTTAGAAAAGAAATCCGCAAGCTCGTTCCTAAAGGTTACCCGGCTCAATAAGATTAGGAAGCAAACGGATTTCTCTCCCCCCAAAACCTGCTGCAGTCCATGTGCAAAGCCTTGCAGTTAGACCCACTCCCCTCGGTTCAGTGTCCTTCCGGTATTCATTGGCGTTATGAGCAGAGAGATGTAAGGTGAAGAGGGGAGGTCGTTTCTGTGTTATGTATTCTCCCTTCTTACGCTCCAGCCCCCTGTGCTGGAAAAGTCCTTGCTGGGTCATGGGGTTAGGCGGTGTCCTGGCATACGGGCTGTGCAATCGGTCCTTTATATGAATGGTACATTCTTTTGTTTATACCTTCCCTCCCTTTTTGTTGAATGTCTGAATAAACAGGTAATGGCTCCGACGAGCCAGTGTGCCTTTGTCTCTGAGAAACTGGCTTGTGGGTGTCACCCAGCATTACAACACATTTCAGTAATAATCATACCATAAAATCTTATAACTCCATATACAACGTTGGTACACAGTTTATCACAGGACAATGATGTTCAGCAGATTATGAGTTTTCAAATAATGCCTCACAAGGCATGCTTTGTACAAAATGTAACATAGCCATATGCAAGTAGTGAACATGGGGTACAGGGTGGCACAGTGGGTGTCTGCTTTTTGGAGGGTTGGTCTCCTGGCAGTGACTCCTTCCCACCCACCCCCCACATTATCTCCTAGGGTTGGGAGCTGGGGAGGGATAAACCAATGGGAGGGGCTGTAGCAACATTGGTCCTGCCTCCTGTGCTTTCGCACCGCCCCCCCCATTGCAGATGTTCTCTTCCCCCAAATCCCAGTTTGCTATGCCAGGTGGGGGATACTCTTAAAGGGGAAGTGCGCCTTTTAAATCTCCGTGTGTGTGTGTGTGTGTGTGTGTGGGACACTGTAGCTCACGGCTTATGCGGGGGAGTTTCCTCTGCCATAAGGTGGTTTCTCCCCGTCATGGAGTTGGGGGCCTGTGATACAGGGTTGGAACCTCCTAACTTGCCCCTGCTTTCTCCCTGCCCTAGATAATTGCCTACCAGCCCTACGGGAAGTCGGTGGATTGGTGGTCCTTCGGGGTGTTGCTCTATGAGATGCTAGCAGGGCAGGTAACTGGGGGGGGGGCGCTGGGGGCATAGATCCTATGGGGGGGCTGGGGGGGGTGAATCCTGGTGCTAGTACCCGGGGGGGAGGGGGAGGCTGGTGGGGCAGCCTGGCCTCAGTGCCCTGGGGTGGGCGGGGGGGGCAGATTCCGCTGGGGGGGGGGACTGGTTCTGATCCCCCCTGCTCTTCCCCCCCAGCCCCCTTTTGACGGGGAGGATGAGGACGAGCTGTTCCAGGCGATCATGGAGCACACGGTGTCCTACCCGAAGTCGCTGTCCCGCGAGGCCGTCTCCATCTGCAAAGGGGTGAGTGATATCTGGGGGGGCACCACCCTGGCCTTTGACCCCTGCAATTTCTGGGGGAGGGGCAGGCTGGGGTGAAGCCGTGGCGGGGGCGAGTTGGGGTGAGGGGAGGGTGCCCGCCCCCAAGGGGCTGGGAGGGGCGGATCAGCTGGTCCAGGGGTTCTGTGTGGCTGATGTCACCATGTTTTCCTCCCCCCACCCAGTTCCTCACCAAGCACCCCCTGAAACGCCTGGGCTCGGGGCCGGCCGGGGAGCAGGACATCCGGGAGCACGGCTTT
>NW_023260516.1:380214-404876 GCF_013100865.1 Trachemys scripta elegans
TGCGGGGGCGGGGCGGGGGGCTCTGCAGGGGACGCTGGGCTGCGGGGGGTAGGGCGGGGGGTTCAGCGGGGGACACTGGGCTGCGGGGGGGCAGGGTGGGAGGCTCAGCGGGGGGTGCTGGGCTGCGGGGGGCAGGGCGGGGGTTCAGCGGGGGACACTGGGCTGCGGGGAGTGCAGATTAACTGGGAGCCAGGACTCCTGGGTTCCATGCTGGGCTCTGGGAGGGGAGTGGGGTCTAGTGGTTAGAGCGGAGGGGTGTGGGGGTGGCTGGCTGTGGCTACTGAGCCTGTTTCTCTCTCCCTGCCCAGGTCCGCGTGCTGTGTGTGGCGCCCCCCGTCCCTTAGGATGAGTAACTGCAGCAGCCGCGCGCTGACGCTGCTCAGTAGCGTGTTCGGGGCCTGTGGGCTGCTGCTGGTTGGCATCGCCGTCAGCACCGACTACTGGCTTTACATGGAGGAGGGCATCGTGCTGCAGCAGAACCAGACCACCGAGATCAAGATGGCGCTGCACGCCGGGCTCTGGAGGGTCTGCTTCTTCGCCGGTACGAGCCCCGTGTTGTGAGCTTCCCCCGGCAGTGCCCCCAGCTAGGGCTTCTTTGCATCCCCGTAGCATTGCCCTGGCTGGCGACTCCTTGCTGCTGTGAGTTTCCTCAGAGCAGTGCCCTGGCTGGGGCTTTGCCAGGTAACGCCATCTCTTGCCCCCTGCAGGCCGGGAGAAAGGCCGGTGCGTGGCATCAGAGTACTTCCTGGAACCCGAGATAAACCTGGTGACGGAAAACACGGAGAACATCTTGAGTAAGTGAGAGGGGCCCCTCCCAGCCCGGGGGCCTTCGAGACAGAGCGCACGAGCAAGAGGGTGTGCACGGGGAGAAAACGTGTCAGGTCCCACATGCTGTGGAGAGGAGATGGCAGCAGTGTTACAGGAGTGTCCCAGGACTCTGTGGGCAGCTCCGAGCAAGACGGCATGCGGCATGAAGCCCAGCTGCCTGGCACCCTGGTCCTCCGTGGGGTTGGGAACTGTTAGCGGCAGGACCTAGTGGAGGTAGAACTGGAGTTTGTAGGGGGCAGTGGGGACAGGAGGAGATGGGGGAGGAGGTGTTCCCATGGGCAGGTGGGGTACATGGGGGATGGGAGGTGAGGAGAGTGTTGGGGGGTCTGAGAGAGGGTGGTCCTACCCCCTGGGATGGGGTGGGGGACAGTGGTGGAGGTGCTCTGACTGGTGTCCCCCTCCCCCCACAGAGACAGTTCGCACGGCTACCCCTTTCCCCATGGTCAGCCTCTTCCTTGTCTTCACGGCCTTCGTCATCAGCAACATCGGCCACATCCGGCCACAGAGAACCATCCTGGCCTTCGTCTCTGGCATCTTTTTCATCCTCTCTGGTGAGGGGCCTGGGAGTGAGGTGGGGGGGGCTCAGTAGGGGGCGCGCTCCCCTGGCAGTCAGGGCTGGCCCCAATGCCCCAGTGTGGCACTAGGGAAGCGCTGTCCTGCAGGGAGAGGGGGGCTCAGTAGGGGGCGCTGTCCCCTAGCAGTCAGCGCCCCCCAAAATCCTGCCTGAGGTTGTGGTTGGATGTGAGATTCTCTTTCAATTCCCATCCCAAACTTTTGTGTGGTGCAGCCATTGAATAGTGCCAGGAGTGGGGGGTCCCTGTGTAAACACCCCCAGCGCCCTACTTCAGAAGCAGCTGCATCAGGGCTGGGCGAGGGATCCCCATATAAACAATCCCCATGTCCCACCCCAGAGGTGGCTGCATCTCAGCACCCGGTGTGGAATTCTGGTATAAACAGGCCCCACGCCCCACCAGAGAAAGACACTGGAACAAATATGAAAGAACCAGTTTGCTGTGCACCTGGGGATAACGGCGTGGTAAGGAACAGCCCGCACGGCTTTGTCAAGAACAAATCACGCCAGGCCAACCTCATTTCCTGCTTTGACAGGATTACTGGCCAAGTGGACGGGGGGAAGCAGTAGACGTGAGAGATCTGGATTTTTAGCAAGGCCCGTGTGATATTCTCATTAGCAGACTAGGGAAATGTGGCTCTTTCTAGATGAATTTACTATAAGGCAGATGCATCATTGGTTGGAAGACCGTACTCTAAGCGTCGTTACCATTGATAGATAACTGGGAGGTGGCTCTAGTGAGGCCTGCAGGGTTCAGTCGTGGGTCCGGTCCTATTCACTCTTTTAATTAATGACTTGGATTATGGAGCGGAGAGCGGCATTGGCAGATGCCCCCAAGCCGCGAGGGGTTGTGAGCCCTTAGGAGGATGGGATTAGCATTCAGAACGACCTGGACGAATTGCAGACGTGGTCTGAAATGGACCAGATGAAATTCAGTCCAGACAAAGGCCAAGTCCATCACTTGGGAAGGAAAATTCCAATACACGGCTACAAAAGGTGGACTAGCTGGCAAGGGGCAGGGGGTTAAAATAGGTCATGAACTGAATACGAGGCAACGACGCAGTTGCCAAAAAAGCGACTGTCCTTCTGGGGCTGGGTAACAGGAGTGTCGGACGTAAGACGCGGGAGGTGATTGTCCCGCTCTGGTGGAGACCTTGGCTGGGTCCAGTTCTGGGCACCGCCCTTTGGGACAGAGGCACAGATTGGACAGAGTCCAGAGGGGAGCCAGAAACCCGGTCCAAGGGAAGTTTTAAAAACCTGGGCATGTTTAGTCCAGAAAAAAAAAGCCCAAGGCGGGGACTTGAGACCAGTCTTCACATATGAGCTGTTATAAAGGGCTGTGATCAGTTGTTTTCTACGTCCGCTGGAGGTGGGACAAGAAGTAATCGGCTTAATCCTCAGCAAGGGAGATGTAGGTTAGACATTAGGAAAAATGTTCTAACTCTAAGGGGAGGAAAGCTCTGGAATCGGCTCCCAAGGGAGGTTATGGCATCCCGTCAGGGGAGGTTTTAAGAACAGGTTGGCCAGACCCCTGTCGGCACTGGTCTAGGTTTACTTGGTCTGGCATCAGTGCAGGGGGCTGGATTAGATGACCCCCTTGAGGTCCCTTCCATCCTGACATTTTTATAGTCCTCTTGTAAACAGGCTCCAGGCCCACCCAGAGGTGGTCGCATCAGTGCGGGCCGAGGGGTCCCTGTATAAATAGCCCCTGCACCCCACAATGCTGGGCGAGGGGTCCCTGTATAAGCACACCCCATACCCTACCCCAGAGGCAGCCACATCTCAGCGCGGGCCAAGGGATCCCTGTATAAACAGCCCCTGCACCCCACCCCAGTGGGGCTGCTTCTCAGTGCTGGGCGAGGGGTCCCTGTATAAGCAGACCCCATGTCTCACCCCAGAGGCGGTCGCATCTGAGTGAGGCGAGGGGTCCCTGTCTGAACAGCTCCCAGAGGGGGCTGCATCTCAGCAGTTTTATCGTTGGCCCTGTCTCTTGCAGGCCTGTCTCTCGTGGTGGGGTTAGTTCTCTACATCTCCAGCATCAACGACGAGGTGATGAATCGGCCCAGCGGGTCGGAGCAGTATTTCCACTATCGCTACGGCTGGTCCTTCGCCTTCGCAGCCTCCTCCTTCCTCCTCAAAGAGGTTTGGACCTTGCCCCACACCTCATCCCAACCCCTCCTCTTCGGGGCCCTGGAGATTCCTGGCTGACTCTGTGCTGCCCCCTGGGGTAGGACTTAGAACCCCTTTTCCCTGATTCTGCAGGCTGAACTAACGGAGAATCCCCCTCTGCTGGCACCGTATGGTGACTGTGACACACGGAGGGGGGCAGTTCTAATCTATCCAGCAGGGGGCAGTGGCGAGAGCTGTTGGGGGAGCCTAGAAAGTCTCTGATCTCAAATTACAAACTGTGGAGTCCTTAAAATAGATGAGGTAGATGGGCCCAATTGGGAGGGGAGGGAGATCTAGTGGTTAGAGCAGGAGGGCTGGGAGCCAGGACTCCTGGGTTCTATGCCCGGCTCTGGGAGGAGAGTGGGGACTAGTGGTTAGAGCAGGCAGGGGCTGGGAGTCAGGATGGGTTCTATCCCCGGCTTGGGCGGGGGGAGTGTGATCTAGTGGATTGGGGGCAGGGGAGAGCCAGGACTCCTGGGTTCCACCCCAGCTCTGGGAGGGGAGCAGGGTTCTGCTGTCCCATTCCCTCCCCTTCCACTCACTGTCCCCCCGTCCCACCTCCTGCAGGGCGCCGGCGTGATGTCCGTGTACCTGTTCACCAAGCGCTATGCGGAGGAGGAGATGTACCGTCCTCACCCAGCCTTCTACCGCCCGCGCCTGAGCGATTGCTCTGACTACTCGGGCCAGTTCCTGCACCCGGAGGTGTGGCACCGCGGGCGCAGCCCCTCCGACATCTCCAGCGACGTCTCCATCCAGATGACCCAGAATTACCCCCCTGCTATCAAGTACCCTGAGCACATGCACATATCCACCTCGCCCTGCTAGGCCAACCCCCCCGACCATCTCCCACCGGGGCCTGCCAGCTGCTCCCACCCCAGAGACTCCGCGGAGTGGGGCCCACCCATAGATCACAGACGGGGTGCTACTGGACTGAAACCTCTCCTTGTCCCCCCTTTCTCGTTCCCTCTGCACCATCTCTGGAGGCCTCCCCAATTTGGCCATTTTGGCAGGATTCCTGACAGGAAGTCACCCTGTTGGCCATTTTGATAGCTATGGGAAGGTGGTGAGATTCCCAGGAGGAAATCACCCCGTCGGCCATTTTGGTCACTGCAGGATTCCCAACAGGAAGTTACCTTTTCGGCTATTTTGGTAGCCATGGGAACGTGGCAAGATTGCCGATAGGAAGTAACCTGTTGGCCATTTTGGCTGCCATGGGCAGGTGGCAGGACTCCCGACAGGAAGTCACCCCATCGGCCATTTTGGTTGCCACAGAAAGGTGCCGGGATTCCCAACAGGAAGCCACCTGTCAGCCATTTTGTTTGTCATCATAGGGCCAGCTCCAGATACTTTTTTTGTCCCCACAGGGGCCAATTCCTAACAGGAAGTGATCCCTCCCTGCTCCAAGCTCTTCCTCCCAGATCCTGACAGGAAGTGGCTCCTCTGACATCTTTTTTGCCCCATAATGGCCAACCCCGGTTAGGAAACTGCCCATCTGCCATTCTGGTTGTCATTGTACCAGCTCCCCTTGGTATGGATCCTGAGAAGAAATGTCTCCTAATGCCATTTTCCTCAGTTCCAGAATGGCCAACCCTGACAGGAAGTCACTTGTCAGCCATTTTCCTTGTTGTCATGCCAGTCCCTTCCCCCGCAGATCATGAGAGGAAATGGTTTCTCCGCCACCTTTGCTGCCCCACAATGGCCAACCCTGACAGGAAGTCACTCATCAGCCATTTTCCGTGTTGCTGCACTGGTCCCTCCCGCACTCCCCCACCCCCAGATCCTGAGAGGAAATAGCTCCTCCGCCATCTTTGTTGTTTTCAAAATGAACCAGATGGGGGAACCGCGTCAGCAAATGGGGACACAGAGAAGGGCCCAGGCCACTTTCTTCCCTCGGAAGCAAACCCAACCCAGAGAGATGACTCAAGGGGAGCTGAAAATATAGGCACCAACGTCCGTCCGGCTAAAGCAACGGCGGCGGCTGGCTGCCAACACCTCGCCCTCAGAGACCCGCTCCCCCCTCAACCGCCAGATGGGGGCCCCGTCTCTTTGTCTTCCCTCCAAAGAACGTTCGAAGAAGCCCTTTTCTTAGCAAGCGTGGGCCATGTTAACCCAGTTTGAGGCCAGCTGCCCCCATGCTCTGCATTGATCTTTCCTTTCTTTCTATTTGCTTTCTTCTTCCAGTCTCGCCACCTTTTTTCTTTTCCATTTCCTGGCTCTTTCCTTCTTCCTTTCACTGCACTCTTTCTTTTGTCCCTTTTCTCTTTCGTTTCCATTTGCAAGTTTTCTTTGATTCCTTCCTCTCTCTGCACTCTTTCGTCCATTCCTTCTTTTGTTCATTTCTCGGCACTTCTTCTCTATTGATTTTCTTTATATGTCCATCTACAGGTCCCTTCCCCACCCCCCTTTTGTTTTCCTCTTCCTTTCTCTACCCTCTTTTGTTCTTTCTCTGTTAGTTCCCTTCTCTTTTAGCCACCTCCGCATGCTGGGGTGTATCTCGGGCTGCATTTCTTTTGCCACGGTGACTGTGTTTGTAGAGGGGAAGGTGTCTCCATCCATGCAGAAACGAGGAAGGAGCAAATATAGCCGGAGGAGGAGAAAAATGCCAGTGGAGAGGAGGAGGAAAGGGAAATAGGGGAGAGGGAAACGAGAGAGTGAAGGGAAGGTGGAGAGAAGAGAAACGAGGCTGAGGGAGGTGATGGAGGAAAGAAGAGGGGGTAGGTTATAGATACCTGGGCCTTCAGGGATGGAGCAGTGCGGGGAACTGGAATCACAGGTGGGTTTAGGCACCTCCTGCTGGCTGGGTCCTGCCAGGACCCAGGACCCTTGCTGTGGACTTGGTTGGTACTGTTCGGTCCCTGTCCCGTGTGGGTATTTTTGTGGGCTCCTTTGGCAAGGTCATCTGTACCTGACTTTGTGCGCTTCCCCACGGCAGTGCCTCCCAGCCAGGGAGCTAAAGGAGAATCACCCTCCTCATCTCTTGTCATGATGTTGGGACTATGACATACAGAGGAGCTGTTCTAATGGCATCCAGCAGAGGGTGGTATATGCTGGGTGGGACCCAGCTGTAGGAGGGGGATGAGGTCTAGTGGTTAGAGCAAGGGGGCTGGGAGTCAGGACTCCTGGGTTCTATCCCTGGCTCTGGGAGGGGAGTGAGGTCTAGTGGTCAGAGCAGGGAGGGGGCTGGGAATCAGGACTCCTGGGTTCTCTCCCTGGGTCTGAGAGCGGAGTGGGGTCTAGTGGGTAGAGCAGGGGGCTTGGGAGCCAGGATGCCTGGGTTCTACAACCAGTTCTGTCAGGGGAGTGATGTCTATGGGATCTATCGGAAGTGTGTGTGTGGGGAGTTTGTGTGCCCTCAGGGAATGGGAGACACCATCTTTTGCCCCTGACCACTTAAAGGACCAGAAATCTCCTTCTTCCTCCACCCTTAGAAATCCCACCTCCTGCTCTTGAATGCTCCCAGGGACCAGGGGACCCCTCAGCACTTAGACCTGGCAAAGGGAGGTCGAGGAGGAAGGTCATGGCACCCCCACCCTTGGGACCTGGTGGAAAAGAAAGGGTTAAAAATCTAGCCACAGAAGTGGCCCCTGGGCACAGGGCATGGTGGAGGCAGGGGTGACGAAAGCTAACTAGCTACACCCCCCTGCCCCTCCAATCACTGTGAACGGGTGGTGGGGTGGGGGAATCCGGCTGGCACCTGTGACGGGAGAGTGTGTGTGTAGGGGAAATAGGTTCTTGGCCTGCAGGGTGGGATGGGGGGTCGGGGAGGGGATGGGTGGATGTGCATACTACACTAGTAACCAAGGAGGGACCCCTTTTTATTGTCATATATTCTTCTCCCCCCCCCATGCTGGGGGGGGGCCCGGGGCCAACCCCCCCTTATTTACTCTGTACCATATGTACATAGAACTGAGAGACTGCAATAAACTTTATTTCAAACACCTCCCGTGTCTGGCTGTCTGGCTGTTCCCCCATCCCTCCATGCACCCCTCCCACATCTCCATCCATGCACCCTCCATCTCCCTCCCTCCCTCCATACCCCCCCGCATCTCCATCCATCCAAACATCCCCCCCCCACATCTCCATCCATGCACCCCCATCTCCTTCCCTCCCTCCATACCCCCCCATCTCCATCCATGCACCCCCATCTCCCTCCCTCCCTCCATACCCTCCCACATCTCCATCCATGCACTCCCCACCTCCCTCCATCCATCCATGCACCCCCCATCCATCCATCCACTCCCATATCCCTCCCTCGATCCACCCCGCACACCCACCGTGCATCCACTCCCATACCCCTCCCTCCTTCCATCCACCCCATCCCCACCCATCAATTAACTCCCATGCCCCTCCCTCCATCCCTCCACCCCCAACCCCACCCATCCCTCCACGCCCATATCCCTCCATCCACCCCCCACACCCACTCGTCCATCCACCCCGCCCTCCATCCATCCACCTCCCACCCAACACCCATCCATCCACTCCCATACCCCTCCCTCCATCCATCCACCCCCCACACCCACTCCTGGGTTCTATTCCCAGCACTGGGAGGGTAGTGGGATCTAGTGGTTAGAGCGGGGGGTGGTGGGCAGGACTCCTGGGTTCTATCCCCAGCACTGGGAGGGTAGTGGGATCTAGTGGTTAGAGTGGGGGGGGGCAGGACTCCTGGGTTCTATTCCCAGCACTGGGAGGGTAGTGGGATCTAGTGGTTAGAGTGGGGGGGCAGGACTCCTGGGTTCTATTCCCAGCACTGGGAGGGTAGTGGGATCTAGTGGTTAGAGCGGGGTGGTGGTGGGCAGGACTCCTGGGTTCTATCCCCAGCTCTGGGAGGGTAGTGGGATCTAGTGGTTAGAGTGGGGGCGCAGGACTCCTGGGTTCTATCCCCAGCACTGGGAGGGAAGTGGGATCTAGTGGTTAGAGCGGGGGGGGGGGAGGGAGCCAGGACTGGAGGGCGTGGGAGGGGAGCGAAGGCGCTGGCAGGCTGGCAGCTGAAAGGGCGCCAGCGGGCGGAGGCTGGCGATGGCTCAGCAGCCTGGCCGCCGACCAGCACAGCAGGGGTTAACGGTCGCCATGGTGACCTGCCAGGCTCTGGTACCTCGAGCTGCAGCGCCCGCAGAGAGCCTGGCTATTGGGGGGGGGGGGGGGGGGGAGAAGGAGNCGACCAGCACAGCAGGGGTTAACGGTCGCCATGGTGACCTGCCAGGCTCTGGTACCTCGAGCTGCAGCGCCCGCAGAGAGCCTGGCTATTGGGGGGGGGGGGGGTAGGAGAAAGAGATGTGTGGGTATTCTGTCCCCCACCCCCCAGTGCTGGAGTATGCATGCGGGGAGGGGGGGGTGTCCTTTAAGTGGCCTCCCCCCAGTAGTTGCCCCCAGGGGAGAGAACCTGAGACTTTGTGCATCCCCCCCCCGTCCCGCAATGCAGCCTTTACGCCCAGGAGGCTGGGTTCCCACTGCAGAGGGGGTCTTGGCCTACACACACACAGAGTCTGACAAGTCCCCCCCCACCCCCCACCCCAGCAGGGGGCAGCATTGAGGGCTCCCCAGGCGCTGGTCAGCCCAGAGCTGCAGGTGGAGATGGGCTGCCGGGCGAGATGGGCCCCCTCGGTCTGTGCCCCTTGGAGTCTCATGAGGGCAAATCAGCGTAAAGGGGTGGAGGGATTTGGGGTCCTGGGTGGGGTGGGTTGGGGGGGCAGAAGGGTTGGGGAGGCAGCGGGGGAACATCTGGATGCGTGATAGAGGGGGGGTCGCCCAGCTGTGGGGAAGCAGCTATACTGGGCGGGGGGGGGGGGGGGGGGGCAAAATGGGGGGATGGAAGATGGGGCATCACCTGGCTGTGGGGGTTACATTGGAGGGGGCCGGTATTTGCTGGCGCCCCCCCCCGATGAGGAACACCCCCCCACCCCAACAACTGGGGGGAGGGGCAGCATGAAACACTCAACTTTGGCCCAGCCGGGTACCTGAGCGGCGCTGGGACCCTGTGCACTAGGCCCCAATGCCCAGAACTGAGCCCAGCCAACCCCGGGACCCCTTGGCACATTCCGGCCACCCCATTTTGGGGCCTGGCCCATGGGTTGAGAACCCCTGCTCGAGAGGGCATGCAGGATTTATGGCATTGCTCTAGAATGGTGCCGTGTTCAAGGTGCTGATGCCTTGCTCCAGAATCCTGCAGTGTCATGTGGACTTGCTCTAGCATGGCCCATTATTTGGCTCTATTGCTCCAGAACACCGTGGTGTGGGGATCCCTTGCTCTAGAGCACTGTGGCACTGGGATCCCTTGTTCTAGGGTGCTGCAATATGGGATCCTTTGTTCTAGAGTGCCAGGGCATTGGGATCGGGTGCTCTAGAGTGCTGCGTTATTGGGCTCCCTTGTTCTAGAGCAGTGGTTCTCAAACTGGGGGTCGGGACCCCAAAGTGGGTCGTGACCCTGTTTTAATGGGGTCGCCAGGTCTGGCATTAGACTTGCTGGGGCCTGGGGCTGAAGGCCTTGGGCTTTGTCCCCCCTCCCCCCAGGGTAGCAGGGCTCAGGTGGGCTCAGGCTTCAGTGCTCCCTCCTGGGGTGGTGTAGGAATTGTTGTTGTCAGAAGGGGATCGCGGTGAAATGCAGTTTGAGAACCCCTGCTCTAGAGCACCACGGGGACTGGGATATCTTGCTCTAAAACGCTGTTGTGTTGGGATCTTGCACTCGAGAGCATTGAGGATTGTGACCCTGTGCTCTAGAGTGACGTGGTTTGATCGCTCAGATTCACAGAACCACGGGGTCAGAAGGAACCGCAAGGGTCGTCTCGTCTAACCCCCCGGCCAAGATGCAGAATTTGTTGGGTCTAAACCATCCTGGACAGGTGGCTCCAGACTCCCTTTGAAAACCTCCAATGAAGGAGCTTCCACGACCTCCCGAGGTGTCTGTTCCACTGTCCTTCTATTCTCACAGTTAGGAAGTTTGTCCTGAGATTTAATCTAAATCTGTTCTGCTGCAGTTTAAACCCACTGCCTCTTGTCCTGCCCTCTGGCGCAAGAGAGAGCAAATTTCTCCATCTTTTCTATCACAGCCTTTCAAGTATTTGAAGACCGCTGTCATGTCCCCGCTAAATCTCCTCTTTTCCAAACTAAACATACCCGGTTCCTTCAGCCTTTGCTCACGTGGCTGCATTCCTGCCCTTTGATCATCTTTGTCGCTCGCCTCTGGATCCTTTTCCAGTTTCTCCACTTCCCTTCTACACAGCGGTGACCAGAACTGGACACAGCACTCCCGGCCTGCCCAGCGCCGAGCAGAGCGGTACTCTCACCGCCCGTGACTTGCACGCTGCACCTCTGTTAATGCAGCCGAACATTGCATTTGCTTTTGTTTTGCAACGGCATCGCGTTGCTGACTCACGTTGAGGCCGTGATCTACCGCAACTCCCCAGTCCGTCTCAGCAGTGCGGCTGCCAAGCCAGTGAGCCCCCATCCTGTGCTTGTGCATTTGGCTTTTCTTCCCTAAGTGTAGCCCCTTACATTTGTCTTTGTCGAGTTTCGTTTTGTTGTCTACAGACCAGTTCTCCAATGGATCAAGATCCCTTTGAATTTTAGCTCGACCCTCCAAAGTGTTGGCGAACCCCCAGCTTTGTGTCATCTGCAGATTTGATCGGCCTGCTCGCTAGTCCCACAGCCAGGTCATTAATGAAGATACTAAACAACACTGGACCCAGAACAGATCCCTGTCGAACCCCACTTGAGATCTCCCTCCAGTCTGACATCACTCCATTCACGGTTACTCTGTTTGCGGTTGCCTAAGCAAGTCTGTATCCGCTTAATGGTAGCTCTGTCGAGCCCGCATTTCTCCACCTGACGTAGCAGAATGTCCTGTGGGACTGTGTCCAAAGCCTTGCTGAAGTTGTGACGGAGCAGGGAGCAGGGCAGATTTGACCTGGGAATGTTGCAGGGGGGTTGCAGTGGGGATGTGGGACTTCCCTTGAAGGAAGCTACCTGAGCTGTAACCTGAGCCAGGAACGGGGGTGGGGAGAATTAACACCTTCTGCCCGGGAGACTGAACAAAGGAGAGGAGCAGCGGGAGGGGCTGGGAGTTTAGTTTCGGTTGGGGCTGGGTGGTGCAACACAGGGAACCCCAAGCTGGGGTCTAAGCTCCCTGAACCTCCCAGAGGGACCTAATTGAGGGGGTCTGGTCGTACCTACACGCTCTGCTTGAGACTGTGTTCCTGTCCTTAAATAAACCTTCTGCTTTACTGGCTGGTTGAGAGTCGCAGTGAATCTCGGGAAGAGGGGTGCAGGGCCCTAACTCCCCCACAATCCGCAACANGTCGCAGTGAATCTCGGGAAGAGGGGTGCAGGGCCCTAACTCCCCCACAATCCGCAACAGAAGTCCAGGTGTATTATGTCCTCTGCATTCCCCCCATCCACCAAAGCAGTTACCCCATCAAAGAAGGGAATCAAGCTCATATGGCATGATTTGTTCTTGGGAAATCCAGGCTGGCTGCCGGTGATCACCCCTTCATCCTCCCGGTATTTGCAAATGGCATGTTTTTGCACAGGTGTGCACATGTCTTGTGCTAGCATGCCCCGGGGTTGGGCTACATTGCTTTAGAGCGACGTGACATTGTGGTATCTTGCTTTAAAGTGCCGGGGTATCGGGAATCTATTGTTCTAGAGTGCTGCGGAAGTGGATATCTTGCTGTAGCATGCCACAGGATAAGAATATATTCTAGAGTGCTGCAGTATTGGGGTATCTTGCAGTAGCGTGGTGCGGTATTGGGATCTATTGTTCTAGAATCTAGAGCACCGCGGTGTCTGGCGCTAGAGTGCCGCATCATTGGGATCTATTGTTCTAGAGTGCTTCCGAATTGGGTAGCTCGCTCTGGAGCGCTGAGGGATTGGGATATATTGCTCTAGCACGACGTGGTATTGTGATAGCTTGCTCCAGAGCACTGCAGTTTTGGGATCTATTGTTCTGGAGCACCGTGGCATGAGGATATATTGTTCTAGAGCACTGAGGTAGTGGGACCTATTGTTCTAGAGCGTGGTGGGATTGGGATCCCATGCTTTAGAGTGCTGCAGGATTGGGTATCTCGCTCTAGAGCCCTGCGGGATTGGAATATCTTGCTCTAGAGCGATGTGGCATTGTGATTTCTTGCTCCAGAGCGCTGCAGCTTTGGGATCTATTGTTCTGGAGCGCGGTGGTATTAGGATATATTGTTCTAGAGCACTGAGGTATTGGGATGTATTGTGCTAGAGTGCTGCGGGATTGGGTATCTCGCTCTAGAGTGCTGCAGGATTGGGAATCTCACTCTAGAGCGCTGTGGGATTGGGATATCATGCTCCGGGATCTATTGTTCTGGAGCGTGGTGTCACTGGGATCTATTGCTCTAGAGCGATGCAGCATTGGGACCTATGGGACCAGAGAACTGCAGACTCGAGGCCCGTTGTTGTACAACACGGCTGTATTTGTCTGACTCACTCCAGAACATGGGGGTTTGCTAGCACCTTGCTCTAGAACGCAGGATTTTTTTGGGGGGAGGCCCCACAGCCTGTCACGCAGTGGAGGGGGAGGGGGCGGGGCCCTCAAAGTGCAGCACAGCACACGGCTGGCTCCGAGCATTCCCGTTGGCATGGCGACCGGAGCTGGAGGCGGGTGGGGGAGACCGGGAGGGGGAGGGGGAGGCTGGGGCACAGCGTATGACATCCCTGTCCCTGCACAGCCGCACGCCGCCACACGTTCCCAGCGCATGTGATGCACGCGCACGGTGCACATACGGCGCACATGCCTAACACGGCGCACACCCCTGATACATGCGATGCATGCACAGGGCGCACACGCACGAGACACATCTTGCATATGCATGCCACGCAAATTGGGCATGCATTTTATGCAGGTGCCTGACACACAGGATGCACACACGAGACACAAACACGGTGCGTGCACATGCATGACACACCTATACATGAGACACAAACATGGTGCATGCACACACGACACACACCCATGAGACACGAACTCAGTGAATGTCAACACAAGGCACAACCAGGAGACACAAGCACAGTGCATGCACATGATGCACACGCATGACACATGCATGAGCACATACGGTGCACAGTTCAAAACTTCCTAGTGTCTAAGGCCAGCAGGGCTCCCTGTGATCAGCCAGTCCTGTATGACGCAACCCAGAGGACATCCCCAGAGTACTTCCCGTTTGAACTAGACCATGGCTTTTACATGTGATTTAAAACTCATCATGGCTGGAGAACTCACCAGGACCCGGGGTGACTTGTTCCAAGGATGAATTCCCCTCCCTGTTCAAAACTGATGCCTTATTTCCAGTCTGGCTTCGTCCAGCTTCGACTTCCAGCCACTGGATGGAGTTAGCCCTTGGCCTGCCGGACCGACGGGCCTTCTGTGTTCACATGGCTGTTCCCCCACAGAGGGGCGGATCTCCTGGGATCACGCTACATGTGTGATAGACGTGAGACACGGGCACCCGATGCTCGCACGATGCACCTGCATGTGAGAGACACACCCGGGGCACGCAGGGGAGCATGCATTGACCACACCGAGTGCACACCGAGAACATGCACACACACACACAGAACACGCCAAGAGATTGTAGAGCACAGCTCATACGACACGCACCCAGAAGCCAGCAGGAAATATCCATCCAGCCACCCAGCCTCGTCCAGGCCCTCCAACCTCTCCTTTCCTGCATGCCCCCCCACCCCACCTCTTTGTGCCCCCTCCCCTTCTCCCTGTGCCCCCTCCTTTCCTGCCCCCCCACCTGCTTCCCCCTCCCCATCCCACCTGCCTTCCCCCGAATTGTGTTCTCTCCCCTCCTTCACCCCATCTCCCCTCCCCTCCCCATCATCCCTCCCCCTCTACTCCTGCACCCCGTCCCACCTCTCCTCTCCTTCACCCCATGTCCCCTCCCCTCATGACCCCCCATGTTCCCTCCTCCTCTCCACTTGCACCCCATCCCACCTCCCTTCCCCCTCCCCTCTCCTTCCCCCACCTCTCCTCCCCTACCCCATGACCCCTCCCCATATTCCCTCCCCCTCTCCTCCTGCACCACATCCACCCCCCTTTTCCTTCCCTTTCTGAACCCCATCCCATCTCCCTTCCCCCTCCCTTCCATGTCTCCTCCTCCGGCACCCCCACTCTTCTCCTGCACCCCCTCCCATCTCCCTGTGCCCCACCCCTCCTGCATCCCCACTTCTCTCCTCTCTCTTCCTTCTCCCTCCTCTCTGTGTCCCCTCCCTCCATGACCCCCTGTTCCCTCTCCTCCTGCACCCCCATCCCATCTCCCTTTCCCTACCCCTCAGTTCCCCCTCCCCCTGCACCCCATCCCCTCCTCCCTCTCCCTTCCTCCTCCCTATCGTGTCCCCTCCTCTCCTGCACCCCATCCCCTCCTCCCTCTCCCTTCCCCCTCCCTACCATGTCCTCTCCCCCCTGCACCCCATGTTCCCTCTCCTCCTGCACCCCATCCCATCTCCCTTCCCCCACCCCTCAGTTCCCCCTGCACCCCATCCCCTCCTCCCTCTCCTTTCCTCCCCCCTACCGTGTCCCCTCCCCCTGCACCCCCACTCCTCTCCTGCACCCCCATCCCCTCTTCCCTCTCCCTTCCTCCTCCCTACCATGTCCCCTTCCCCCTGCACCCCCACTCCTCTCCTGCACCCCTCCCACCTCCCTTTGCCCCCTTCCCCTCCTCTCCCCTCCCCCTTCCTCTCCCCTTCCCCCCCCCCCAGCTCCTTCTCAGCCTCCGCCCGCGGTCCCTCCCGGTGCCATACGAGCGGGCTGCCGGGTGCACGCCGGCTGCTGCGTCCCCCCCCCGCCCCGAGCCGCTCTGCAGCGGGGCATGGACCGGGGCGCCCGCGCCCTGCGCCCCGCCGAGCTCGCCACGCGCCCCGGAGCCCCCCGCGTCCCCTGATCGCTCCCGGGGCCGGCGCTGGACCAGAGACCCCCCCACCCCGCTCTGCATCCGCACGGTAAGGCGCCCCCCCCGCGCGGCCTCGGCTTCTGCACCCCCCGGCAGCGGGGGGGGGCCCTGCCTGGGACCCCCAAAGAGCCGGGGGTCGTGCCAGCCTCTGCCCACGCGTGGAGACCCCTCCTTGGGGGGCAGGAGCTGGGGGGGGGCAGACTGAAATAGGCTCGTGCATGGATTCAGGGTGGTGGGGGGCAAGGGAAATGAGCCCCAAAGACACTCCCTGGATGGATTTGGGGATATATGGTGGGGGGAGGAAATGAGGCCAGAAGACGCAAGTGGATGGATTTGGGGGACAGGGGAAATGAGCCCCGAAGAGGCTGGTGGATGGATTTGAGGGTGTTTGGGGGGGCAGGGGGAATGAACCCCAAAGACACTCGGTGGATGGATTTGGGGGCATTTGGGGGGGCAGGGGAAATTAAACCCAAAGACGCTCAGTGGATGGATTTGGGGGCATTTGGGGGGGCAGGGGAAATTAAACCCGAAGACTCTCAGTGGATGGATTTAGGGGTGTTTGGGGGAGCAGGGGAAATTAAACCCAAAGACGCTCAGTGGGTGGATTTGGGGGGGGCAGGGGAAATTAAACCCGAAGATTCTCAGTGGATGGATTTAGGGGTGTTTGGGGGAGCAGGGGAAATTAAACCCAAAGACACTTGGTGGATGGATTTGTGGGTTTTTGTGGGTGAGAAGAAATGAGGCCTAAAGATGCTCGGTGGCTGGATTTTGGAGGGGCTGTATGGGGGTGGGGTGCAGGGGAAGTGAGCCCCAGTGATACTCATTGGAAGGATTTGAGGGGCTGTATGGGGGTTGGGGTGCAGGGGAAGTGAGCCCCAGTGATACTCATTGGATGGATTTGGGGGGCTGTATGGGGGTGGGGTGCAGGGGAAGTGAGCCCCAGTGATACCCATTGGAAGGATTTTGGGGGCTGGATAGGGGTGGGGGTGCAGGGGAAGTGAGCCCCAGTCCTGCAGAATGGCTGGAGTTTAGGGGTGTGGACAGAGGAGGGGGACAGAGGAAGCACGCGTGGAAAATGCAACAGATCTGCTGGGCGATTTCCTGGCCGCATGGCGCACGCGGGCTCGGGTGGTGGGGGGGATGGTTGGCAGCTAATGGGTGCACTGGGAGCAAGTGGTGCTGAAGTGAAAAGGGGGGTGGGGTGAAGGGGGGTAGCTTTATTGCAAGCCGTCAGGGCAATGGCTGTCGGGGGTGCGGGGGCGAGGGGAGGGGCTTCTGGGTGCGGGAGAGGGGGTGGGGGGGACTGTGTTCTGCATCTGGGAAGGAAATTGCATCTCCAAGCGGCTGCAAAGAAAGCAATGAAATGCACAAAGGGAGGGGAGGGGGGACCGTGTGGAGGGGCTGATTGATTAGCAGGCCAGGATTTTTGGGAGCAGGAGATATTTACACACACACATACACACACACACACACACACACACACACACCCTCTCTCTCTCTCTCTCTCGGCAACTCACTAATTTGGGCAGCAGGTTGGTTAAGTGCGTGTCTGTGTGTGGTGTTGTCTGTCCTGTCTGTGTCTTGGTGGTGGTGGTGGTGGTGTGTGTGTATGATGTGTCTTGGTGTTACCTCTGTATGTGACATGATGGTATGTGTGTCTCGGTGTGTTGAGTCTGTGTGTGTTCTGCCTGAGTGTGTCTCAGTGTGATGTTGTCTCTCTGTGTGTGTGATGTTGTGTCTTGGTGTTGCCTCGGTGCGTGACGTGATGGTGTGTGTGTCCCAGTGTGATGTTTGTGCGTGTGTGTGTGATGTTCTCTGTGTGTGTTCCCCACACGCTTGTGTTCCGTTTGACACCCTCAGACAGGAGCCAGGCTGGGTGGACGAGGCCGCAGTTGCCATTTGGGAACCGGAAGGGAGAGACGTGGCCAGAGTCGTGTGCGCATGGAACATGTTGGGAATGACACGTGCACAGGTGTTCTAGCCACGATTCGTGGCAGGCGCTTGTGTAAATGACACACACATTGGTGCGCTCGCTGTGAACCGTGGTTAACGGCACACGCTGGAACCGCACCCCTGACTCCATCTTCCAGGAGCTGACAGAGAGGATAAGGTGTCAGGGCAGGGAGGGAAGGGGGATTCGTGGGGGCTAGAGGCGAGGGGCACGGGGGTGCGGGGAAGCCGATGCGGAGGAATATGGACCTAATGCATGGTGAGCGGGTGGGGAAGGCACCCAGACACTGAGGCAGATCCTTGGATTGGGGGAGAACCCAAAGAGACCTCCCCCTTGCTGAGGAGTTAATACAGATTCAAGGAGAGCAGGGTGGGTCGGGCTTGGAGGCCTCTGTCTATCTGTCTATCCCCATACACATCTTCCTGTCTCTCCATCCATCCATCCATCCATCCATCCATCTATCCATCCCCATACACCTTATCTATCTATCTATCTATCTATCTATCTATCTATCTATCTATCTTCCCCCATGACAAGGCATCCGTGTCTCTCTCCTCCTCACTCCTTTCCCTTGTTTCGGGACATCACTCTTTCAGGGTGTCTACATGGCCCTCTCTATTGGGACGCTGGGCAGCGCTGGCTCGGGTATGCTGCTCCGCTGGGAGGCCTCGGTTTCTGCCGGCAGCTGGTTCTTTGATCCACAGGCCTGGCTGAAGGCGACCGGCTGCACTAACCAGATGCCAGGCCCCACTTGTCCTCTTCCAGCTTCTCCAATTTCCCCTGGGCTCCACAGGGCTCTGCCCTTTGGTGCCTGGAAGAGTTGCTGAAATTTGGAGTGAGGCCGGATGCAGCCGTACCAAGTGCTCCTGCTCCAGACACAGGAATATTGGGCTTGGGGTGGGTCTTGCTTTGTCCTTCGAGGCATTCGATGCCCAGGGGGAGCATTCATGGACCCCAATACCCTGCCCATCTTCATCTTCCCATGCTGGCGGGGTGCAAACAGTGTTTGCCTCAGTTTCTCTGTGTTTTCAATGAGGTTAAGAGAGGGAAAGAGACAGAGTCACAGAGCCAATAACAGCACCCAGGAGTCCTGGCTCCCAGCCCCCCCCCCCCGCTCTAACCACTAGACCCCACTTCCCTCCCAGAGCTGGGGAGAGAACCCAGGAGTCCTGGCTGCCAGTCTCCCAGCACCCATCCACAGCAGTGCAGGCTGGGGAGGGGGAACCTGGGAGGGACTCCTGCAGCGGGGGATGCAGGGGGCCGCAGGGTGGGGAAGGGGGAGTTTACAGGCCATGGGGGTGGATCAGGGAGGCAGGTGGTGTTAGGAGCGCAGGCTGGTGGGGGGAATGGAATACTGGGATGGGATTGGTGCTGTGTATCAGAAGGGTGTGTGGGGGGGTGCTGGGTGTCAGAGGGGTATGCGGAGGGTACTGGGTGTCAGAGGAGCATGGGNGGGGGGGTTGCTGGGTGTTAGAGGGCTATGTGGGGGGGTGCTGGGTGTCAGAGGGGTATGTGGAGGGTACTGGGTGTCAGAGGAGTATGGGGGGGTGCTGGGTGTCAGTGGGACATGTGTGTGTGTGTGGGTGCTGGGT
This sequence comes from Trachemys scripta elegans, assembly GCF_013100865.1. NCBI lineage: Eukaryota > Metazoa > Chordata > Testudines > Emydidae > Trachemys > Trachemys scripta. The sequence goes on from NW_023260516.1 coordinate 399,238, forward strand.
GTCAGGCCATCTCCTTGCCCATCCCCAGCTAATCTCCCCCCTTCTCCATTTCTCTCCCACCCCCAGGTCGGCTGGCACCGTGCCCCACGCTGAGGACAGACCAGGTGGGCTGGCGCCACCCATGGAATCACCCCTGGGGCTGCCAGTACGGGTGCCCGCACCCCTCGACTCACTCGGCCTCCGGTCCAGAACCAGGGACTGAAGCCGAGGAAGGAGACACCCGCTTAAGGAAGAAGATCTGTGCTCTGGGAGGGGAGTGGGGTCTAGTGGTTAGAGCGGGGGGGGGCTGGACGCCAGGGCTCCTGGGTACTATCTCTGGTTCCAGGAGGTTATTGGAGTCTAGTGGTTAGAGCAGGGAGCCCGGACTCCTGGGTTCTATCCCCCACTGTGGGAGGTTATTGGGGTCTAGTGGTTAGAGAGTTTTAGGACCCAGGACTCCTGGGTTCTAGAGACGATCCCCTGTCTCCAGCCACAAGTGGGGAGGAGGGTGCTGGTGCAAGGAAGTCCCCGTTGTCTGGTTGGGTGGGTGGCCCCACCCCATCCCCCTGTCAAGCTGGAGTCCCTGAAGCGCTGGAATGAGGAGAGGGTGGTGTGGTGTGAGAAGGGGGTTCAGATCCTCCTCACCACCGTCGGGGCCTTCGCAGCCTTCGGCCTCATGACCATCGCCATTGGCACCGACTACTGGCTCTACGCCCGCGCCTTCATCTGTAACACCACCAACATCTCCAGTGAGGAGATGCCCCACAAGGACAAGAAGGACCCAGGGGGCCTCACCCACTCTGGCCTCTGGAGGATATGCTGCCTGGAAGGTACCTTCATTTGGGGATCCCGGGCTGGGCACTGCTGTGGGGAAGCACACAGCATCAGTGTCCCCATCTGGGCACTGCTGTGGGGAAGCTCGCAGCATCGGCGTCCCTGTCTGGGACACTGCTGTGGGGAAGCTCACAGCATCAGCGTCCCCATCTGGGCACTGCTGTGGGAAAGCTCACAGCATCAGCATCCCCGTCTGGGCACCACTGTGGGGAAGCTCACAACATCAGCATCCCCATCTGGGCACCGCTGTGGGGAAGCTCGCAGCATCGGCGTCCCCATTGGTCTGAGCCGGATACTGGGCGGGAGAGAGGTCCCAAACTCTGATTTCTCCATCTCTGTTGCAGGCCTGAAGAGGGGTGTGTGTGTGAAAATTAACCACTTCCCTGAGGACACAGATTACGACCACGACAGCGCAGAGTATCTCTTGCGTACGTATCCATGGGGGTCCCCCGCTGCACCGCCGGCGCGACCCGCAATGGCCCTGTGCCGTAGCGGGAATCCTGCTTAGCACACAGCATGGCATCTTCCTGGGGGCTGAAATGCAGGAGGAGATGCAGGGGCGTCTCAGTTTTGGGGTTCCCGACAGCTGTAATACAGGCGGGAAGTTGACCTGGAAAGGAATTGGAGTCTAGTCCGGCTTTGTCCCCATCTCTAGCTAAGGTTGCCTGAACTTTCCAATTCCAAGACCCTTTTTTTAAAGATGCTCATATTGTTCCCTTTCCAGGGTTAAATACCCCAGGCCCCGTCTGTGCTCCTGGCCCAACCTTGTTTGCCATTCCAGGCTGTGCCTTAAAGCAGTTTGGAAGTGCAGAGGCTGTGGAGAGAATAGCCCAGGATAGACCCCAAAACAATGTAAACTTTGATGTCTTTTTTTAAACGTGGCACTGGCACCCACACCAGCTGGGGCGCCGGAGTGGAAGTTTGGCAGCGAAATTGCCCTTGGGCCAGTTTAGTTCTTTTCTCCGTCGCTGTGCAAATCCATTTTGATTTGGCCGGGAGCAGCCTACCCGGAGCTGGCTTAGCTTTCGGGCTGTCTCTCCTTTTTCCGGCCTGCTGGTGGAAGCAGATGGTTCGGTTTGGAGGGTTGCAGGGGGAGGGAGGAGGGAATTGCAGAAGAAAAACCTGGGAAATTCCGTTTCCATATGCACAAGGGAAAAAAAAACAAACCAATCTGCGAAGAAGCCATTAAACGTGCAAAGTCAAGGGCTCAGAAGCAGATGTAGGAATACTTCCTCTCTGTCTATATAGATCGGAAGCTGCTAGGGTGTCTCTTGGTTTGTGCTGCACCCGGCATGATGGGACCCTGACCTCAGTGATTCTGTATCTGGGCAGAGCCCAGCATGATAGGACTCCAGTCTTGGTGATTCCCTGTCTGGGCAGTGCCCAGCGTGAGGACCCTGATCTCAGCGATTCTGTTTTTGGGCAGTGCCCGGTGCGATGGGGCACCTGTCTCAGTCACTCTGTGACTGCAGCCCCTGGCATGACTGAGCCCCAATTTCAGTTAAGGTTGCTACTTGAAGATACAAATAAATGATAATAGTGAGGCAGGTTCAAGGTTTGACTGTCATCATTAGGTTTCAGAGTTAACACATCACTCAGCATAGAATCATATAATAGAATATCAGGGTTGGAAGGGACCTCAGTAGGTCATCTAGTCCAACCCGCTGCTCAAAGCAGGACCAATCCCCAGACAGATTTTTGCCCCAGATCCCTAAATAGCCCCCCAAGGATCGAATTTACAATCCTGGGTTTAGCAGGCCAGTGCCCAAACCACTGAGCTAGCATGAATAGGGGCAGCTCATGCCTTTAAGAGCTATTGTCAAAGGCTCTCTGTATATAGATAACATGTTACCCACACTCTATGGCACCCCACCTTTACCCTTCCGTGGACTTAAGGCGTAATCCAGTTAATTTTCCTAGGGCTCAGGGCCTAATCTTCTCCAGGTTTGTGGGGCCTTTTACCAGTGAAAGAGTCTTACACAGTAATATCCTTAACTTCTATTTACTAACAGTTACCAAAACAGAACGCACACACTAAACACCACTCCCCACAAGGCAGACGAACTTTTCCTGGTGGCCAGTCAGGATCAGGTTGTCTGGGGACTCGAGCTTCTGGTCGGGTGTTGAGATCTGGCAGCTCTGATCTTGGGCTGTGTTCTGGAGTTAGCTTCTGAACTTTCCTTTGGACTCCAGTTTATATAGTGAAATTTGTCTCCTGCTTAGCTGTACCGTAACCAATTATTTTAAACTAAAGTCCTACAAACCAGTATTGTCACCAATCCTCGCTGGGGGTGCCAGGTGGGTTGGGAGGGAGGTAGCCCGGGGGGCGCTGTGGGTGCTCAGGGTGGCCACAGGGTACCACGGGTGCTCATGGGGGGAGCATCCTGGGGGTGCTGCGGGTGCTGGGGTGTGTGGGCAGTGACGTATGGCCCAGGACCCCCGCTGGTGCAGGTGTGGGGGTGTTGGCAGGGCTGGCAGGCTCCCTACCTGGCTCCGCGCGCTGCCTACACCCCGAGCGCCGGCTCCGCAGCTCCAATTGGCCAGGAATCGAGCGGAGCCATCTGCTAGGAGCTGAGGGATGGATGGACGGATGGGTATGTGTATGAGGATGGATGGATAAAGGGGTAGGGGGGACTGGATGGATGGGTATGAGGCTGGATGGACAGAAGGGTACTTGTGGGGACAGATAGCTATATCTATCTGTCTGTCTTGAACAATCAGTGTTTAAGTGATTTGATTTAACAGAGAAATATTGTATTATTTTATTTCATTTGGGCAGACACCTGGCGATTCAGTACACCCCAGCCCTTTCTCCCTCCCATACGCTGAGCAAAATGAGTCCTCTGCTGAAGCAATAGCAAGAGGTGGCCTCCTTAGAAACTCTGTTTTTTCCAAGGGGGCAGAGTTAAGGGGATTTAGGCATTCTTAACACCAGCCATTCCTGACTTTTGGCTTCCTTAATGCCCTGCCCCAGGCTGGGAAATCCCAGGCTCTCAATGGCTAAGAGCTTTAGAAGTGTAAATGGACCCGGATGCTGATTGACTGGTGCATTTCAGACTGCTGAGTGATACCAGATGCTGATTGACTGGTGGCATTAATATGCTGGGAAATCCCAGATTCTCACTGGCGTTGGAACATCTACAGCTCTGGTTGGCTGCTGGCCTCACAGTGTCACTCTGCTTGCCAACTGGCCTGAGAATGATGGAAAACCTTGAATGCTGATTGGCTGGCAGCCTCAGAAGTTGCATTCTGATTGGCTGTGACACCAGAGCATAGGGAAATCTGTAATCTGTGTGATCCTTTCAGATCTTTGAATAATCCTGCTGATTGGCTGGTAGGTTGAGAACCTTGAGCAATCCTGTTCTCCGATTGGTTCTTGACCTCAGAAATTGGAGACTCTGATTGGCTGTTGACCTACCCTGTATTCTAATTGTCTCTTGACCTTGGAGTGTCAAAAAAATCCCATGTTCTGATTAGCGGTTGGCTTCAGAGGGCTGGAAGTCCCTGGATTCTGATTGGCCACTGGTCTCAGCATGCTAGAATACCTGAGACCCTGATTGGTCCCAGAACGCTGCAACTTTCCCATTCACCAATAGGCTGGCTTTGGGGATCCCTCCAGCCACCCTCCTTGACTCATCTCTTCTGCTCTCCTCCCTTCCCCCCCAGGTGTGGTCCGCGCCTCCAGCATCTTCCCAATCCTCAGCGCCATCCTGCTACTGCTGGGGGGGTTCTGCGTGGCCGCCAGCCGGGTCTACAAGTCCAAGCGCAACATCATCCTGGGCGCTGGAATCCTATTCGTCGCTGCTGGTGAGTGGGCGGGGCTTGTCGGGGGTAGGGCTTAGTTGGGCGGGGCTTGCTTCGCGCCCACCCTGCCTGGCTCAGTTCATGGGGCATCTTGGGCTGGGGGAGGGGAACCGCTGGGAGCCTGGAATATGGCGCCCCCCCCCAATAGCCCCGGGTCATTGGATTTGCCCAGGGCCGTAGGAGTGGGAGGAGCCCGTGGGCACAGCTGGGGGGTGGAGAATCCGCGCAGAGGGGGCCCAGCTTTAGGGGAGGTTTCGCCTCCCCACACTTTGTCTAGGATAAGTCAGTCTCCTCTGGCCATCAGGGGGCGCTGAACCTGGTCTGACAGTCCCCTGGGACTGGAAAGAAAGAAAGAAATCCAGACCCCATTTGTGTAGGGGTGGCAGAGGCTGGGCGGCTGGGCTGTGGGTCTGGGGAAGCCTCCTCTTGCCCCACACTCAGGGAGGATCTGGCCTTGGTGGGGTGAGGTGCAGGGGTGGGGGTGGGGTCTAGATGGTCCCTGATGGGGCTTCCCCCCCCCCAGGGCAGTCTGGGTGGGGGGAGGGCTCCGTGGTTGCCTCTCTAATGGCTCTCTGTGCCTTGCCCCCTCCCCCTCCTTCTGCCCCCCACTTCCTGCCCTGGCTACTCACCTCATCCCTCTGCCCTCTCCCCACCTTTCGCCCCCTCCCCCCCCAAATCCACCCCAATCCCCTCAACATCTGCCCCATCCCCACCCCTCCTCCTTCCATGGCCCCCATCTCTGCCCCCAATCTCCACCCGGCCCCTCCCCTGAATCCACCCCATCCCCACCCCTCCTCCATCCACTGCCCCCAAACCCCACCCGGCCCCTCCCCCGAATCCACCCCATCCCCACCCCTCCTCCATCCACTGCCCCATCTCCTCCACCCCTCCCCCGAATCCACCCCATCCCCACCCCTCCTCCATCCATGGTCCCATCTCCTCCACCCCTCCCCTGAATCCACCCCATCCCCACCCTTCCTCCATCCACTGCCCCCATCTCCTCCACCGCTCCCCCAAATCCA
>NW_023260516.1:434804-469755 GCF_013100865.1 Trachemys scripta elegans
TCGGATCAGTGCAGCTGGGCACTGGGGTATTCGTGGCAGCACTGAGGGGCCCCCCACTGTCCCCATCATGGTGTCTGCTCTCACCATCCTCCTCCTTGGTGAGTATCGGAGACAGCCAGGGCATGTGCCCATGGGAGGGGTGGGGGATCTGAGACCAAGGCCTGTGTCCATGGGGGTGTGCCAATGGGGGGGTGTCACGGACTCACAGGACTCGCACTGTCTCTCAGCTCCTCCTTCAGTGACAGGGCTCCACTCTCTCTTGGGGGTCAGGCCCATCCACCTCCTGGAGCCGCACCTCTCTGAGCCTTAGCACGTCTGTCTCTGCCGTGGGCCCCCCTGGGGCCGACAGCTCGTGCTGGCCCCCCGGGGCCCCCCCTCCCAGAGGGAATAATGCCATCCTGTTCTCTAGCCCGGAGCGACTCTCAGCCAGCGTAGAACAGGAGGGTTTATTGAGCATCTGAACACAGCACAGGAAACTCTCAGGGCCTCAGGCCTGGCCTCCCTCAGCCCAGCACATCCCAGTCTCCCCTGCGTCCAGGTGGGCTCTGCCTGCTCCCCCTCTCCAGGCCAGCAGCCCCCTCCTTCCAGCCCCCTCCTATATCATCTGCCCCAATAGCCCGTCCTACATCTTTTGTCTTCGTCCCAGGTAAACAGTCGCTAGGGCCCTGTCCCTTCGTCCTTTGTTTCCCTCTGGCTGGAACCGGCTGGTCAGGTCACCGGGGTCCTCTCTCCTCAGCCCTTTGTCCTCCCACTGGCCAGAACCGGTCAGGTCACCGGGGTCCTCTCTTCGCAGCCCATTGTCCTCCCACTGGCCAGAACTGGCTGGCTTGCAAGCTGGGCTGGGCTGGGCCTCCTGGTAACTGGTGCTCAGGTCCCCCATCTCCAGGCCGTTGTCCGGGGCTCCAGCTCCTAGCGAGGTCACACCTGGTCCTCTGCAGCAACAAACCCTCTCCCACCACCTCGTTACACACGCAGCGCACAGGGAAACTGAGACCCACATAGTATTCGTGCAAAACACTAAGGAAACCCCCACTTTGTCACAGAGGGATCTGAGAGCAGGGCATGTGCCCATGGGAGGCATCCAAGAACAGGGTGTAGGATCCAGTTGCCTCTGGGATCTGGTACGTAATGACCCGTCGTCTCCTTTCCAGGCTGCTGGCTGGCCGGGCGGAGCGGGGTGTCGGGACGTGAGTATCTCTGGGGCTGGAGAAACTTTAATGTTGAGGTCGGGGGAGGGGAAAAGAGGAGCTGAGCCCTGAACTTAGGGTGACCAGACGTCCCGATAAAATCGGGACTGTCCCGATATCGAGCAGTTTGTCTCGCGTTCCGACCGAAGTACGGTCGGGACGCCATTTGCCCCGATATTTTGTTTCGGGCGCGGCGTCCCTTATTTTTTTCCCCCCTCAGGCGGCGGTGACAGGCAGGGGGAGCGCCTTTTCAATTGTTACATTCACCCAGCACATCCGGGTCTCGGCGGCACTTCGGCGGCAGGTCCTTCAGTCGCTGACGGTCTTCAAAGACCGTTGGCAACTGAAGGACCCGCCGCCGAAGTGCCGCTGAAGGGTGAGTGTAACAATTGAAAAGGCGCTCCCCCTGCGGCGGTCCCGATATTTTGGAATTCTTATCTGGTCACCCTAATAGAGTGTGTGCAGGTTCTGTGCAAGTGTAACCTATGTGCCTAATAGGGAGNAGATCCAGTTGCTCTGGGATCTGGTACGTAATGACCCATCTCCTTTCCAGGCTGCTGGCTGGCCGGGCGGAGCGGGGTGTTGGGACGTGAGTATCTCTGGGGCTGGAGAAACTTTAATGTTGAGGTTGGGGGAGGGGAAAAGAGGAGCTGAGCCCTGAACTTAGGGTGACCAGACGTCCCGATAAAATCGGGACTGTCCCGATATCGAGCAGTTTGTCTCGCGTTCCGACCGAAGTACGGTCGGGACGCCATTTGTCCCGATATTTTGTTTCGGGCGCGGCGTCCCTTATTTTTTTCCCCCCCTCAGGCGGCAGTGACAGGCAGGGGGAGCGCTTTTTCAATTGATACACTCACCCAGCGTGTCCGGCTCTTCGGCGGCACTTCGGCGGTGGGTCGTTCAGTCACTGATGGTCTTCAGCGGCATTTCGGCAGCGGGTAATAAAGTTTGCCACCAAAGAAAGACGTACCCACCGCCAAAATGCCGCTGAAGACCATCAGCAACTGAAGGACCCGCCGCCCAAGTGCCGCCAAAGACCCGGACGTGAGTGTAACAATTGAAAAGGCGCTCCCCCTGAGGCGGTCCCGAAATTTTGGAGTTATCGTCTGGTCACCTTACCTGAACCTTCACCCCAAACTCAGTTCAACCTCTTTGTATTAATGTTGGGGAGCTGAGATCAGAACCCAGCCCTGCCCCCAGTGCAGTCAGGGGTGACTCCGGATTGACCCCGGGGGGCTGAGATCAGAACCCAGCCCACAGGTTCCCTGTGGATGCAGTGAGGTGTCTGTTACCCCAGCGCTGTCCCTGGGGCTGGGCGCTAAGGGCAGGTTACAGACACCCGGGGAGGGGTTTGTGGCTCCCCATCTCACTCCTGTTTGTGTGTGAACGCAGAGTTCCTTTGGTCCAGCCCCTCCATCTCCGTCAGCCCCAGTGGGGTGATCGCCCTGGGGGCAGCCGTCACCCTCAGTTGTCAGTGTGGGTGCGAGGCCAGGAGGTTATTTCTGTATAAAGATGGAATCGAAATCCGGGAGCTGGACGCTGATGGGGATGGGGGTGAATTCACCATCCCCAGCGCCAGGCGGGAAGACGGAGGGATATACAGCTGCCAATCTCGCTCCAGATCGGAGCCGCCCAAGTGGTCATATCCCAGTGACATTGTGCAGATCATTGTAGCGGGTGAGGGGCCCGGCTCAGGGGCCCGGCTCCCAGCCCCACACCCAGCCAGACCCTCAGGGGGGCTCTGCGTCGATGGGATGCTCAGAGCCAGGCTCTGCCCTGACCCTGGGCCTAACAGAGGGGACGCACGGCTGGGGAGTGGGGATGATGGAAGTGGGACGTTCTCCTGAGGCTGGAGATTTGGGGCCAAGGGAAGGTGGATCCCTGCTGCCATGGGACCCTGGGGTGTCACTTAACCTGCCCGTACCTCCATTTCCCCTCGTATGAATCATCGTCCTGCACCGTGTGTCTGGTTAGATAGCCAGGGCTTGGCTTTAGGGCGGGGGCTTCCTCTCATTGCTGGGGTTGCTAACTTTCTAATTGCACAAAACTGAACACCCCTTCCCCGACGCCCCCCGCCCCTGCGCTGAGACTCCTCCCTCCCTCCCTCACTCCAGCCCCCCTCCGTCCGTCGCTCACTCTCCCCCATCCTCACTCACTTTCACTGGGCTGGGGTAGGGAGTTGGAGTGCAGGGGGATGAGGGCTCTGGTTGGGGGTGTAGGAGGGTACTCAGGGCTGGGGCAGGGGGGGTGAGGGCGCTGGCTGGGGGTGTAGGAGGGTACTCAGGGCTGGGGCAGGGGGTTGGAGTGCAGGGGGGTGAGGGATCTGGCTGGGGGTGCAGGAGCGGGCTGGGGTAGCGGGTTGGGGTGACAGAAGAGGTTCAGGGTGTGGGCTCTGGGAGGGACTTTGGGTGAGGGAGGGGGGCTGATACCTGGGGCAGGGGCATTCGATGTGGAAAGGGGTTTGGGGTGCGGGCTCTGACTGGGTGGCACTTACCTCAGGTGGCTCCGAGTCAGTGGCGCAGCGGGGCTAAGGCAGGCTCCCCACCTACCCTGGCTCTGCACTGCTCCCGGAAGTGGCCGGCATGTCTGGCCCCTAGGCGGAGGCACGACCAGGCGGCTCAGTGCAGTGTGCGCTGCCTGCGTCTGCAGGCACCACCAACTGCAGCACCGATTGGCCGCGGTTCCCGGCCAATGGGAGCTGCAGAGCCGGCGCTCGGGGCACAGCCAGCACACAGAACCCACTGCCTGGGTGGCCATGTGGCCTAGTGGGGAGAGCGCAGGGGCTGGGACTCAGGTGAGCTGGCTGCTATTCCTGGTATGGCCCTGATTTTCTGGGGGACCTTGGCCGAGTCCCTGACTCTTTCTTTGCCTCAGTTTCCCCCTCTGTAAAATGGGGCAGATGCCCTTCCCCCCTCTGTGAAGCGCTGTGAGATCTGCGGGTGCGAAGCGCTGGGGAGGAGCTGGGTGTTGTTGTACCAGACACAATCCGGCCCTGCCCGGTGCCACCAGACCGAGAGCGGCGGGTTTCCAGCGCCTGCCAGAGACGCAGCAGCTACGGGCGGCTGCTGGGTACGAGACAGCGGCTGTGAGGTCCTGTGTGTCTGATCCAGGAGGGGACTGGGGGAGGGGGATACTGGCTAGATGGGCCTATGGGTCTGATCCCATGGGGCAGGGATGGGGAGGGGGGACACATTGGTCTGGGGGGGCCCATTAAGTACATAGACGGGTACAGAGGGGTGCTCTGGATTTAGGTCCTCGGGCAGTTCCGGGCGTAGCTCCCAGGAATCTCTGGGATCTCGGAGAGGTTCCTCTTGCTGGGTTTTCTCCCAGGGCCCCGTGGTGAGGTGGGGAGCAGTGACTGTGCCGGGGTCTGTCTCACGGCCTGTCTCCTTCTCACTGCAGAGCTCAGCTCCCCCAAACCCTCCATCTCCCTGAGCCCCAGCAGGCGGGTGACCCCGGGGGGAGCTGTGACCATTCGGTGTCGGGATCGGCACCAGAACGCGACGTTCCTTCTGTACAAAGATGGGAACCCGAACGCGCTGCAGGACGCGGAGCCGGCTGGGAACGTGGCTGAGTTTCCCATCAGCAATGTGAGCCAGAGAGACACAGGGAGCTACAGCTGCCAATACAGCATCAAATCGGACCCGCCAGTCTGTTCGCATCCCAGCGACCCCGTGGAGCTGATGGTAGCAGGTGAGGGGCCCGGCTCAGCATCCCCGCTCCCAGCCCCACCCCCAGCCAGACCCACAGGGGGTCTTTGTGCTGATGGTACGTTCAGTGCCAGGCTCTGCCCTGAGCCCTGGGACTCAGCAGAGGGGACGCCCAGCCTGTGACTGGGGACGGAGTCACTGAGGGTTCCCAGCCTGGGGGAGCAGCAGCCACTGGAGGTTCAGGGCCGAGGGAGGGGGGATCCCTGTCCCCAGGGGGAGCTGCAAAGCAGGGGCCTTGCCACGGGGGATGCTCCCCCAGCTCCTCCCGCTCTGGGGATGCACAAAGGAGTTGGGGTCCAGATACTGCCCAGCCGGCCCCGCCCCCAGCCCGTGCCTGCATTCCAGGGCTGGCTGTGTGATGCCCACCGGGGCTGGGGGCTGTCGGGTTCAAGAGCTGTGGGAGCTGCACACGTTGGCTGCTAAGAAGCAGTCTGGAAACAACAGCTGTGGGGAGACCCCCAAGGATTCCCGGGCAGCGGAAGTGGGGGGAGCTCGAGCCTGGGGTGGGATTTTTTTCTGGGAGGAGAAAGAAAACAGCCGGGGACAGCAGCCAGCAGCTACCCCCACCCCCCCATACTCCCCGCCCCGCACCCCAGAGCGCTTCCGGCGGAAATGGCTGGTAGAGTTTGGAGGGAGGCTGCCCAGTGCCAGGAGAGAGACACCAGCAGCCATTGAGGTAACAACCGGCACCAGCAATGCAGGGACTCAGCGAGTGGGGAGCCAGTAGAAAGGGACCCGGTGGCCGAGCTGTGTCATCGAAGGGGCCAGGCAGAAAGCTGTCAGGGAGAAAGTCCCGTTGAGAAGGGACAGAGATGGCAGGAACAGGAGGAGGCAGACAGAGGAAAGACAGAGGCATGAGGGGGAAAGTTACAGGAAGAACCGGGCAGTGAAACAGGAAGGAAAAAGAGTCGCTAAGTACCTAAGCCATTGTTAGAAAACCACAAGAGAAGTAAAACACGAATGAAACGTGACAGAAACCAGCTGTGAGCAAAGAGAAACGGGCTGGAGAAATGAGGAGGAAGTGAGCTGTAGTGAAAGTGAAGCAAATAGTACGGACAAAACGTCCGCAGGACCGCACAGCACCTTCAGGTGCAGCAACAGAAATATCGGGACTGTCCCTATAAAATCGGGACATCTGGTCACTCTGCTCAGAACGGCAAACAAAGATGCCACAAGAGGATGGCTCCAGATACAATGAACCATCCTGAGAAATTTGCCTGCCAACTCGGGACATACAGAGGCTGAATACAGAGAAACTGAAAAGGGAACGTAGAGCGGTGGGGTTCTGGCCTAGTGTATTGTACGTTCTACCTCCAGATCCTGCAATTGCATGACTGTAAAACTGACTCGATAGGGAACAGTTCATTCAGACGATGGTACAGTAGAACCTCAGGCCTTGGCTACACTTGCAGCTGTACAGCGCTGTGAGTTAAGCCTGACTTCGTGCAGCTGAGTAGGGAAAGCGCTGCAGTCTGTCCACACTGACAGCTGCCAGCGCAGTCAGGGCCGGCTTTAGGCCGATTCAGCTGATTCGGCTGAATTGGGCCCCGCGCCAAGAGGGCCCCGCGCCGCAGCTCTCCACCCCGCCCTCAGCTCACTTCCCCCTCCTTCCCTCCCCTGAACGCTCCACCCCCTGCTCCTCCCCTGCCCCTGCTTCCCGCGAATCAGAGGTTTGCGGGAAGTCTGAAAAGAAGCAGGGGCGGGCAGGCAGCACCAGGTAAGCTGGGGTGGTGGTGGGGTATGAGAAGGGCTCCGGGGAGGCGCGGCGCGGCCCAGTCCAGCCCTGGCCGAGCACGTCCGGCCCCAGCAGCTCCGGCCCCGGGGCGCCGGTCTGGCCTGCTCGGCTCGGCTCCGGCCCAGGCCCCACGGCCCATTTCGGGCCCGGCCCATGTTCGGCCCCCCAGCTCAGCTCCGTCCCGGCCCCTGCGGCTCGGCTCGGCTCCGGCCCGGCCCAGCTCAGCTCCGGCCCAGCCCCCCGGCTCAACTCCAGCCCGGCCCCAGCTGAGCGGCTCGGGCCCGGCCCCCGCGGCTTGGCTCCGGGTCTGGCCCGGCCCCCGCGGCTTGGCTCCGGGTCCGGCCCGGCCCCCGCGGCTTGAGCTCCCAGTCACTTACTGCAGGAAGCGCCATCCACGGGGTGCAGTAGATCCCACAGCTGCCACCAGTTGTTATGGAGTGTGGGGGGACACAAGGCCCTGCACCCCCGGCTTCCTGCGATTCACCATGACTCTCAGCCAGCCAGTAAAGCAGAAGGTTTATTTAGACGACAGGAATACAGTCCAAGACAGGTCTTGCAGGCACAGACAACAGGATCCCCCCGCCCAGTTAGGTCCATCTTCGGGTCCCAAGGCCCCACAGCCCCCTTGGGAGGTCAGAGCCCCGTCCACCAGCCAGCTCCTGAAACTCTCCCTTCAGCGACACCTCCCACAGCCTTTGTTCAGTTTCCCGAGCAAAGGTGTCACCTGGCCTCTAACCCCTTGCTGGGTTCTCACTTACCTGCTCTGGTGTCTTCCCTCAAGGCCTGTCTCCCATCCCCCAGTGCAAACCATCCTAGCCAACCTCCCCTGCCTTCCCAGGCCGACACTCCCCACTCAGCATTCAAAGACCACATTAAGAACAGTCCCAGTTCGTCACACCAGTGTCGAATAATTCTGGAGGCCAGTCCCAGCGCACTGGGCGGCCACACTGGCGCCGCAATGCTGCAGCACAATACTCGCTATTCCTCTCGGGGACGTGGAGTACATGCAGCGCTGCAACCACGGAGATACAGCGCTGCAAATGCCTTGCCAGTGTGGACAGGGAGTGAGTTACAGCGCTGCGGGCGGCTTTACAGCGCTGCAACTCGCAAGTGTAGCCAAGGCCTCAGAGTTACTAACTGATCGGTCAACCACACACCTCATCGGGAACTGGAAGTGCACAATCAGGCACCAGAAGAGACCAAAATAAAAAGCCAAAACAGAACAGTTCTGTGTTAAACAAAGTTCTACAAAATCAAGGGAAAGTTTAAAAACAGCTTTGGCAAGGGAAGGAAACTGTTTCTGTGCTTGTGTCATTTAAATGAAGATTGTTAAACGCAGCATTTTAATTCAGGCAAAGTCAGCAATAGTTCCCAGTGTGACCCTACCCAGCAGTTCCTGATACACCAGCCAACTCTGATTCACTTGTGATCATTCCCCACTCAACTGATTTCTCCTTCCCCAGCTGATGGAGATAAAACACAAGTGGCCTCTAGGTCCCCTCGGCCTCTCCTTGCCCGGCCCCAGCCACCCCTCCATGGGCTCCTTGCAGATGGATCCGCGCCATTGCCCTGCTGAGGGGTGGGGGCCCCTGTGTCTCTTGTGTCACTAGCCCAGCTCTCCCGGTCTTGGATTTGGGGGAAAAGCATCCAGGAGACTCTCCCTGCAGTCCCCTGTATCGGCCTCGTCACTGGGGACAGGCTGTGGGGACGGGACACAGTGACTGTGCCGGGATCTGTATCTCATGGCCTGTCTCCTCCTGCCTGCAGAGCCCGGCTACCCCAAACCCAACATCTCCCTGCACCCCACTGGGGGGGTCGCTCCAGGGGGAGCCGTGACCGTCCGGTGTGAGTGTCGGTGTCCGGGAGCCAGGTTCCTTCTGAGTAAAGCTGGAGACCCGGATGCACGGTGCATGACAGACCCCGTGGGGGACGTGGCTGCGTTTCCCATCCGCAGTGTGAGCCAGGGAGACGCAGGGAAGTACAGCTGCCAATATAGCACCAAGTGGGACCCACCTGTCTAGTCAGAGCCCAGTGACCCCGTGGAGCTGGTAGTAGCAGGTGAGGGGCCCGGCTCGGCATCCCCGCTCCCAGCCCCACACCCAGCCGGACCCTCAGGGAGTCTTGGCTCCAGTGGGACGCTCAGAGCCAGGCTCTGCCCTCAGCCCTGAGCCCAGCAGAGGGGACGCCTGCAAGGGAATCAGGACAGAGTCACTGGGGTTCCCCAGTCAAGGGAGAGCAGCAGCCGCTGGAGGTTCAGGGCTGAGGGAGGGGGGATCCCTGCCCCCAGGGGGAGCTGCAGAGTGTGTTGGTAAACGATCTGCTCCGGGAAGTATTGTGGGGAAGGTCTCTGGCCTGACGGACAGGAGCTCGGACTCAAATCACAAAGGCCCTGGAATCTATAGATCTACCAGCAGAGGGCTCCTGGCTCCTGGGAGCGACCTAACACCCCACCCCTTAGTGAATGATTGGGCACAGATCGGAGCCAGGGGATCCCCGTGAAACGCCCAGCACCCCCCGTGCCCTCTGCCCATTGGCACCGAGAGATCCTTGGGTCGCACTGCGGCCTGGCTCCATCTGAAATCACCCTTGCTTGCAGTGGGGGCAGGGTGGGAATCTGAGCTCACACCGGTGTCTCCCCCGCCCCCCGGGTCAATGGACCCCTGAGGGGTGGTTCTAGAACACGGGGCCTCCATGGGTGTTCTAGAAGGGAGGCCACGACCCCCGGCCACGGAGAGCAGGTGAATGCACGGGGGGTGCTCCCCCGGCTGCCCCCGCTCTGGGGATGCACAAGAGGAGTCGGGGCCCAGGGGCTGCCCACAGAGGGAACCGACTCAGCAGGGGCTGGTTTGGGGGGATGACGGGGGGCAGTGAATCTGGGTGGGTGGGGCCCAGACACCACAGGGAGGGGCTCATTGACATGGGGGGGGGGAAGGAGAAACAGCCCCACTGCCAGGCCCCCAGATCCCTGGATGCCTCCTGCCCTGCAGGTCGCTGCCTGGGAGCTGTGTGGGGATCCCAGGGCAGGGACAGGGTTTGGGGGAGCTGGGCCCTGCTGGGTGCAGAGGGGCTGGGGCAATAAGCCCCCTCCCTGGGCCCCATGATCTCCCCCAGCAATAGTGGTGACCATTACCCAGAATTCCCTCTGCTCTTGTTTGCCCTCCCCTGACTAGGTTCTCAGATGACCCCCGACCCACCCCCCCATAGATGTTCTGTTGCCTCTGGCTGCTCCCTGGGCACCGCGGAGGTGTGTGTGTGGGGGCAGCGGGTAACGTACCAGCCTCCCCCAGCGCGCACTGCCTGGCTGTGTTTGGCAGCAGCCGAGATACCCCGGGGATGGGCTGACTGTGCAGCAGACAGCCCGGGGCAGAGGCACCTGTGGGGGTGGACAGAGGGATCCTATGGGGACAGGGAGCTGGGATGGTTCCCTGTTCTCTTGGCTGGGACCCTGCGGCTCTGACTGTCACGATCCCCTGGCCTGGCCGTGGGGTGCTGGGTGGCTCGGGGGGCAGTTCACCCACCTGGGCGCCCTCTTCACTGGGGAAGCTGAGGCTTAATTCCCCCAGGGCAGCAAGATACAGCCTTCCCTAAATGGGCCAGACCTGCCGGACAGGGTGGGGGTTGGTGGCTCCACTCTCGGGGCAGCGCCAGCTGCCGATCTCCCTGTCCGAGCCGCCGAGTGACTCTCCCCTTCCCCCCGCAGCTGCCCCCCACGCCAACATCGCCTGCCTGGGGCTGAGCACCGCGGTCCTGCTCATCCTGGCGTTGATCCTGGCCGACGCCTATTACAGCCGCTCGAGGGGGGTGCCCTAGGTGAGGTGCCCCCCCCTTCTGTGCCCCTTGCTCCCCCCAGGGGCTGGGCTCTGGGTGACACAGGCCCCTCTAACCCACCATCTCTCTGCACCCCCAGGAGCCTGGATCCGGCCGTGCAGAGAAGAGAATCTCCCCGGGGGACGAGCCGCTTCCCCTCGGGGGGCTGAGACGCTGGCACAAACTCTGCCTGCTGCCAAACACCCCTGTCTTGGAGAATCCACCCCCAGACGGCTCCCGACCTCACAGCCGCAACCCAGAATCGCATCTCTGGCCCCACGGGCATCAGCCCCTCGTGAAGCCAGCTGAAGATGCTGCTCCTGCGCTGGGCGCGTTGGGCTCCCCACAGAATAGCCCCTGGAGGGCGCCGGGGTCCCCCTCGCTGGTCCAGCCAGGCCGGTCTGTGCCCAGGGCTGTCAGAGGGGAGCAGGGCTGGCATCAGGAGGGCGCCACCTGTGTCTGTGGGGAGCCCGTGTTACCTGCACACATTAGGACACCCCACCTTTTCCCAGTCCCTAGGGCTCCAGGCGAAAAGCACCTACCCGTACCCAATTCGTAGGGCTCAGAGCCACTCCTACCCAATTTGTAACTAACCTGGTCAATTAAAGTACCCACACCCTTTCCCAATACATAGGGCTCCGGGTGTATTCTGCTTCTGCAGGTGTGCAGGGCCTTTTACCAGTGAATGAGGCTTACACAGTCATATCCTACATAACCTCTATTTATTAACAATCACCAAAACCAGACGGCACTCGCTACACAGACAGTGCTCACCGCTCCCAGTAAGACAGACAAACTTTTCTTGATGGCCAGTCAGGATCAGGTCCATCTGGGGCACTCCAGTTGCTGCCCGGTGTCACTGGCAGAGCGTTGAAGTCCGGCAGCTCTGATCTCTGGGGCTGTGTCCTGGAGTTGGTTCCTAAAAAACTTCCTTTGGGACCCCAGTTTATAGAGTGAAATTTGAGTCCAGTTTAGCTGTCCCTTAAGCAATCGTTATACTGAAATTTTACTAACCAATCCAAACATAGTGTAACAAAATTCTCTAACCAGTCCTACCCCACCACCTTCATTCATTTACACCTGGCAAAATTAATTATGTCAGAGACAGAAACAATTAAGAACCAGACAGAGACCACACAGACAAACAATAGGGAAGTGGGGACCATAATGACAAAACAATAAAGAAATGAGGGTTTCACAACCACAACTGTTGAGAAGTGATTTCTTGCCAGACAGGATGGTGTCAAACTAAGCTTTCTTTGACCATCTCAAGATCTGTTTCTTTATCTGGTGATAGTGGGGGCCATTAGGACGGGGTCTCCTTCTTAGCAGCCTGATATGACATCGTTTTAATGTAATGTAGATGGAATGTGAGGATGTGACTTCCTGCTTCTCTGGCTGCAGACGGAGGCATTACCCTTACACCCGGGGCACTGGGGGGGCCGGGCACGTGACAGGGCCGCCCAGAGGATTCAGGGGGCCTGGGGCAAAGCAATTTCGGGGGCCCCTTCCATTAAATTTTTTTGCAATACTATAGAATACTTGTGGGGGCCCCTGTGGGGCCCGGGGCCTGGGGCAAATTGCCCCACTTGCCACCCCGCCCCCTGGGCGGTCCTGGCACTCGATAACTAACCCCTTCCTGGCCGGATTCCCAGTGCCACCTACTCTGCTCCCTTTCCTTAGGGCCGGGCACCCGGCATTTCACAGCCACGGTCACCCCACCCGCCTGCCACCTGTCCCTTTACAGCCAGTCTAAACTGGCCGTCCCCAGTTACGGCCTCCCCCTCGGAGACCCACCGTCATGCCCGACCCATCCAGGGTCGCACTGACGCACTGGGCTGGGTGTGTTTGGCCCTAGCGCTTTCCCAAATGGCGGCTGGGTAGTTAAATCCCCCAGGACCACCAGGCCTCATCGCCCAGCCCCGAGCTGGCCCCCCACATCCCGCAGAATTGCAGCCCCCACAGCGCCCCAAGACAGAGCCCCTGGCCCCTGTGTGTGGGGACACTGCAGGCTCTGGACCCTGCCCCCGGCCCGTGTTTAACCCTGTTCAGTGTGGGGGCAGGGGCTGGGGCGTGTTCGCACCTTGGGTCCTTTCTTGTGTCTCCATGAACACAACAGGGCGTAGTGTGATTTAACCGCCTGCGCTTCTGCCCCCCCCCCCATGGCGGGTGTTTGGGGGCAGCCGGCTGGGGGGAGCTGGGAGTTTGGGGGAAGTAGGTTGGGGGTGTCGGGAGAGAGGCTGAGGGGACAGGGGCTGGATGGAGGACAGGAGTTTGAGGGCAGACTGGCTCCCCCCAGAAGGTCAGAAGCGGGCAGCACGATTGTTTGGGGGTGTGAGGGGGGAGGGGCTGATGATGCCCCCCAGGAGGGAGTTGTAATTTCTATTCCTTAGCAGGTTCCCCTGTCACTGCCCCCCTCCTGCTCCTGCCCCCTCAGTCCTGGGTCCCCACTTTCTTTCCCCTCAGACTCCTGCCCCCACACCTCCCTATGGCCAACATTCCCTGTCCCATAATGACCCACCCATGCCTCACCTTCCCCTCCCCTCTTCCTCCTCTCTGCCTCCTGCCCCCCACATTCCCAGCCCCCAAGTGCCCTTTCCTGATCCCCCGTCTCTGCTCCCCACATTTTGCCATGTAGCCCCCACCTTCAGTGGGTCTGAGCTGGGTTGGGGGCAGGATTGTTTCCTGCCCAAACCCCTGCTGAGACAGGCGGGGGGAGGGAGAGGGGATGGGGGCGCCCTCATGGCCATGGGGCAGGTTCAGCCTGAAACACACATGGGGGGACCCCACTCACCCCACCCCCCCCTCCCCCATCATTGTCCTGCCCCAGCCTCCCCTCAGCTCCTGCCCCCTCAGTCTTAGCCCCCTGCCCCCAACATTCTTCTTCCCTCCCTCCTCCTGCCCCACACGCTGCCTGTCCTAGAATGACCCCCACATCCCCATGTCCCCTCAGCCTCCCTCCCTGACAGGGACAGGCTGGGCGGGAGATGGGGGCTCTGGGGGAGACGGGCTGATGGGGGGTGATGGTGGGGAGGCAGGCCTGGGGGGGTCTTTCCCATGTAGCTCCCCCCACACAGCAAAGTGGGGGGCTGGATTGTTTTCACACTAACTCCCAGTTGAGATGGGGAAGCTCCAGCGGAGGGAGGGGTTGGGGTGGAGGCAACGACCCCCCATGGCCACGGGGCGGGATCAAGAGATGGGAGTTGGGGGGGCACAGGCTGAGGGTCAGAGATGCCGGGGGGCTCGTTCCCATGAAGCCATCACCCCACTCCGACAGTCCAGGGTTGGCCACGATTGTTCCCACCCCGAGGCTGAGATATCGGCCATCTTAGCCAGGGGTCAGCGAGGGCTGCAGGGGGCGGCCATGTTCACTGAGGGCAGACAGGGGTCCCTTCCCTACAACGGGGAGGTCGGGGATGTCAGGGGACAGAGGACGGGGGGCAGAACAGGGGACAGGATGTGGGGGGCACAACGGGGGGTGAAGGGACACGGGATGGGGCAGCACTAGGAGGGTGGGGACCTGATGAGGGGACGTGAGGGAACTACATGCTGGGGGAACAGAACTGGGGGGGACAGCCAGAGACATGAGGGGACATGGGATGGGGGTGGGAGGATATGAATGGGGGAGGGGACACAGGCCAAGGGGAAGATTCGGGGGCTGAGGGGCCCAATGGGTGGGGGGTGAAGGATGTCACGGACACACAGATCGTGCCCACTCTTGGCCCCGTGCCAGTCGGGGGGGGGGGGTGCCCCTTTCAGTGTGACAGCCCTTCTCGGGGGTCCACTCGCTCTCGGGGTCAGACCCCTCCACCTCCTGGATCCGCACCTCTCTGAGCCTTAGCACGTCTGTCTCTTGCCATGGGCCCCCTCAGGGAGTCCCCTCGCTTTGGACCCCTGGGGCCTCCACCCCCGGAAGGGGTTCATGCCACCCTGTTCTCTAGCTCGGAGTGACTCTCAGCCAGCATGAAACAGGAGGGTTTATTGAGCGTCTGAACCCAACACAGGAAACTCTCCGGCCTCAGGCCTGGCCTCCCTCAGCACAGCACATCCCAGTCTCCCCTGCATCCAGGTGGGCTCTGCCTGCTCCCCCTCTCCAGCCCAGAGCCCCCCTGCTTCCCAGCTGGGCATCTGAGATCCCCGGCCCCAAGCCCCGCCTCTGTCCATTGTCTTCTCTCCAGGTAAACAGCCGTAAACCGGGG
The DNA here is from genome assembly GCF_013100865.1 of Trachemys scripta elegans. Lineage (NCBI taxonomy): Eukaryota > Metazoa > Chordata > Testudines > Emydidae > Trachemys > Trachemys scripta. The sequence continues at coordinate 449,443 of NW_023260516.1, forward strand.
CCTCCTTTCCTCCCTTCTGTCCTCTGGCTGGAACCGGCTGGTTAGGTCACTGGGTCCTCACTCTGCAGCCCATTGTCCTCCCACTGGCCAGAACCGGCTGCGTCTCCTCAGCTGGGCCTCCAGGTCACCAGCTCACCAGTCGCTGGGGTATCCATCCTCCCGGCCATTGGCTGGGTCCCCACGTTCTCTCTCCGGTCCTCTGCAAAACACACTCCCTCTCCCCTCACCTCGTGAACTAGTAACACCCAGGGAAACTGAGTCCCACCCCCTCCGCATGCAAACCATTGAAACCCCACCGAAAACAAGAACCCTCCCCCCCCCACTTCATCACAAAGGGCAAATGAGCTGGGGAGCCAGAGCTGGGGCATCTGCCGGGGGGGGCAGTTTCTCTCAAGCTCTGTCCCTGTGATCTTGTCCCATCCCCTGTCGGTACCTTTCGCAGCATCCTGGGGTCGGAGAGGGAAGCTCGGCTCAGCCGTCGGCCCCTGTGAGCTCTGCCCAGGGCCCTGAGCTGCTCAGACCCACGGCCCCGGGGATGGGCTGGGGAAGGGACACGTAGGGTGACCAGACAGCAAGTGTGAAAAATCGGGACGGGGTTGGGGGGTAATAGAAGCCTATATAAGAACAAGCCCCAAATATTGGGACTGTCCCTATAAAATCGGGACATCTGGTCTCCCTAGGGACACGGGGCCTTTCATCTCTAGGGGGCTGGCTCTGATCTGTGTCCTTTTCTCTAAGCACCAGACCCCACCCCCCAAACAGAGCCAAGGAGAAAACCCAGGAGTCCTGGTTCCCAGCCCCTCCCCCCCAATCACTAGACCCCATTCCCCTCCATTAACTGGGGTATATAACAGGGTAGGTGCCGGGCATCAGGTTTACACAGCGTTTCACTGGCAGTAGCAGAAACAGGAAGCGAGCGCTGGCTCTGGGCAGACTTCCCCTTTCGCGGATTTAACGGCTGTTGATTTAACAATTCTGGATCTAAATTTACCCCTACGTCACCCCCACACAGGGGCCGGAAACCACAACCCCTCCCAGCCCCCCGTTCTGTCTCTGTGGCACATCACTTGGCTAAGCATAGATTCTGCAGTGATACGACCTGAGAAGGGGGTTGTCTAGGCCCTGCCACCCTCATGCTCCAGGGCAGGCGCTGGGCCCAGCCGGGTCAGGAAGGAACCTCTGCCCTGCTCCATTGGAGAGGGTCTCTCCGTGGGGGGCACTGTGTGTGTGTGGGGGGGGAGCCCTCCTCTGCTCTGAGCTGCTGCTCCAGGGAGGCTAGACGGGCCTGTTGGAAAAGGTCAGGGCAGCCTGAGCCTGGGCACCTCTTGACGCCTCCTGAGATTCCCCCTGTTCCCAGCTGATCCCTGAACTGGGCAGCTCCCATGTGGGGCTGCGAGGTGATGGGGGGTGGGGAGACCAGGCAGCTGCAGGAGGGGATGTGGTTTGCTGGGCGTTGCAGGGATCTGGCTTTGCTCTGAGCACGGTAGATTTGGGCTGGAGATTGCAGAGAAACCATCTGATGGGGCGGAAAGGGGCCAAGCGCATCACGGGCTTCCTGAGGCTGTAGCCCCCAGCGCAGTTCTTCATTCCACTTGCACCTGGGCCTCAGACTCGGTGGAGCTGGGCTCTAGGGTGTTGGTGGCAGCGCTGAGGGGCCCCCCACTGTCCCATCATGGCGTCTGCTCTCACTGTCCTCCTCCTTGGTGAGTATCGGAGACAGCCAGGGTGTGTGCCCATAAGGGGGGATATGAGACCAGGGCGTGTGTCCATGGGGCAGGGCGGGATCTGAGACCAGTGTGTAGGATTCAGTTGCTCTGGGATCTGATCCCTAACGACCCATCTCCTTTTCAGGCTCCTGGCTGGCCGGGCGGAACGGGGTGTCAGGAGGTGAGTAACTGTAGGGTATGGGGTGCTGGGGGAATTTCCACATTAAGGACGAGGGATGTGGGTGGGGGGGTGGGGGAGGTGCAGATCCCCCAAAGGGATGATCCTGTCAGACCTCTGCTCCCTCCCACACCCAGAGGTGGGGACTGAGACCTCGTCCCACTCATTACAGGGATGGGCACCACACAGGGTGAATTCACAGGCACTCAAAGCTCTGCCGCCTAGACTCAGGGCACCAGCCACCCCGCAGTGCCCCCGCACTGTACCTGGGGAGCTGGCAGGAGCCCGGGGAACGGGTCAGGCAGAGCAGGGCTGTAAGACGTGGACACGCAGAGGGACTGGAGCAAGGCACCGTTGTGTCTCACCCTCGGCTTGCTGCACATGCGCGTGTCACTGCTTTGCTCGTGGGTCAGGCTCAGCCCGGCCTGGCATTCGGAACGTCCCCTGAACGGCTTTGGGAATATCCCGTCCCCAGAGGGGCCCCCGGCACCGTGCAGAGCGGAGCTAAATCCCCAGCGGCTGGGAGTGGTTTGGGGTGTCGGAGCAGAGCCAGAGTTTGTGCCCCGGGGATGGGCAGGAAAATGTTAGAACAACCGGGGGATTTTGCAAACGTGGTTTTCGGAGCCTTTGCTCAAAGGACTCAGATTTGTCCCGCGAACCCCGTCCCGCACTCCTGTGCATACAGCACATTGCCGGACAATTGGAGTAAATGTGGTTTTCAGAATATTTTAAAGAATAATCCACGTTCAGCCCAACTCCAGCAGAGCTGCAGCTCGGCTACAATGTTAGACAAACAGAAGCGGGTGATTCTGATCTCAGCCCCCCAGGGTCAATCCAGAGTCACCCCTGACTGCAGCGGGGGCTGGGCTGAATTGACCCTGGAGAACTGAAGGAATCAGAGACTGGAAATCTCCTTTCTGCCTCCTGTGTCTCTCCCTGGCTGTGAGTTGTGGGGCCAGGCATTGGGTAAAACGCTGGAGCAACAGATGGGTAGAGGATTGAATGAGACGGTCGCGGTTTGCGTCACCCCCACTTACTGCCTGTTTGTTCGTGTATCCAGAGGGGTCCGACCCCAAACCCTCCATCTCCGTCAGCCCCAGTGGGCGTTATGCTTATAAGAAGCACACAGGATCTTTTTCAGGGGAAAAGGCAACACACACACACACACACACACAGTCCTGCCAGTCAATATTATAGGTACCAGTCCAGAGAGTCCGGATCAATCTAGTGGCCACTAGGTTGATCACGGAGAAGTAGGAGCCAGGTTCTCTCGGTCACGTAGGATGACCAGACAGCAAGTGTGAAAAATCGGGACGAGGGTGGGGGGTAATAGGAGCCTATATAAGAAAAAGCCCCAAATATCGGGACTGTCCCTATAAAGTCGGGACATCTGCTCACCCTACGGTCGCGACACGATGCTCCGGAGAAATTTTGGCAGGATGAACCCAAAGTTTCATGGCAAGGCCCCCTGTTTATATCGTGATTTTTTTTTATTGGGAGTAATGAGTTTTGCACCGTCATGCTGTAATCAATTGTTGTTTGATGACTGCTTGTTTTTAAGTTTTTAGGGAGTTACCCCATGCCGGTTTGGATTACAGCTATTTAGTTTTTATTGATAGGTGCCTGTTTTATTGTTAGAGTCGTTAATTTGCCCCCTTCTGCGTGTTGTAATTTTTGGGCACCCTTGCGTTTGTTCTTGGTTCTTTTTTAGAACATCCGGTTCAGTGACGGCCTTTGTATTTATTTTTTAATACACGCATTTTTTATTTACACACAAAACAGAATTGATTTACACAGAACAGGGGAACAGGAACATTAAGCTGCAATGCAAAAAAGAACAACAATTGCATTTTAAAATGCTAAACCTCCAACAACACGGTGACCCTAAAAAGTCTGTTACTGCCTTGAAATCAGCTCCGATACAGATTCTGAATGATGCATTTTTACCAATGGCTCGTTAGGCCGTTCCTTTCTGCTTTTAGAAAGGGTGGCTGGCAGGATACGGTCAAATGATACACCAATACATTCAATACATGCGACGTTAGTCATTTTTATGTTAAATTATACAAAATACAAACATAAAATTTTACTACTACATGGGGTGATCCCCATGGGGGGGCACCTGGGCATGAGGTTCCTCCTCTACAAGGCTGGAGATGGGAACGATCTGACTTACACAGACCCTGCTGGCTCTGAGGCTGAATTTCCCATCACCAGCGCCAGACGGGAACACGGTGGCAGCTACACCCTGTTCTTCTAGTGACGGATCAGGAGACACTGACCACTCGGAGACCAGCAACCCTGTAACAGGTGAGAGGCCCAGCCCGGCACCTCGGCTCCCAGCCCCACATCCAGCCAGGCCCCAGGGTTCTCCGTGAGTCCTGGTGCTCAGCAGGGCTGGATTAACCTTTGTGGGCCTGGCACCAAACATATTTGTGGGCCCCCTGGGGGCAATGGAGCATGGCACAGGGGGGGGGGGGGGCGATGAGCCATGGCATGGCAGGGGCGGGCAGGGCACTAGTTACAAAGCAGCGGTTGCCAGACGCACAGTGGCCTGCCTGGCCCTGTGCTGTCAGCGTGCCCCTTCCCCTCTGGGGCAGGCCCATGCCACGCCACACAGCCCCCCTGCACAACACCGGAACACCCTCCCCTGATTCCCTATGGCCCAAGCCCCCTCGGACCCTCTATGCCCAGCACCTCGCCCCAGACCCTGCCACAAATGCACAGCGCCCTGCACACCACCACCCCTGTCCAGTGCCCCCCTATGCGCAGCCCCACCACAACTGCCCAGCACCCCACACAGAACCCTCACTCCCTAGTGCCCCAACACACAGATCTTCCCGCCCCCTCACAGCCCAGCACCCCGCCAGGTCCCTCAGAGACTCACTCCCCCACGCCCGGCCTCCCAGCCGCACTCATCGGCCCTGCTGGGAGGCGACGGTGTCTGCCGGGCTGAGCTGCCAGCACAGACAGGGCTGGTCCCGGGGCACAATCAGCCAGGCCAGGGCCTGCCCCAGCCAGCCTCCCTCAGGACCCACTTGCCTGGAGGGGCCCAGCCAACCCCCACACTGCGCCCGCATCAACCAGCTGAGACGGGCCAGGCTTCTGCACCAGTCCCAGGCAGCTCAACCCCAACTAAATCATCCCAGCCAGGGCTCTGTCAAGCCGGGCCTTAAAAACCTCTATGGATGGAGATTCCACCACCTCCCTAGGGAACCCATTCCAGTGCTTCACCACCCTCCTAGTGAAATAGTGCTTCCTAATATGCAACCTAGACCTTCCCCACTACAACTTGAGATCATTGCTCCTTGTTCTGTCATCTGCCACCACTGAGAACAGCCGAGCTCCATCCTCTTTGAACCCCCCTTCAGGTAGTTGAAGGCTGCTATCAAATCCCCCCTCACTCTTCTCTTCTGCAGACTAAACAATCCCACTTCCCTCAGCCTCTCCTCGTAAGTCATGTGCTCCAGCCCCCTAATCATTTTCATTGACCTCTGCTGGACTCGCTCCAATTTGTCCACATCCTTTCTGTAGTGGGGGGCCCAAAACTGGACACAGTACTCCAGATGTGGCCTCACCAGTGCCGAATAGAGGGGAATAATCACTTCCCTCGATCTGCCGGCAATGCTCCTACTAATGCAGCCCAATATACCATTAGCCTTCTTGGCAACAAGGGCACACTGCTGACTCATATCCAGCTTCTCGTCCACTGTAATCCCCAGGTCCTTTTCTGCAGAACTGCTGCTTAGCCAGTCGGTCCCCAGCCTGTAGCAGTGTGTGGGATTCTTCCGTCCTAAGTGCAGGACTCTGCACTTGTCCTTATTGAACCTCATCAGGTTTCTTTTGGCCCAATCCTCCAATTTGTCTAGGTCCCTCTGGACCCTATCCCTACCCTCCAGCGTATCTATCTCTCCCCCCAGCTTAGTGTCATCCACGAACTTGCTGAGGGTACAATCCATCCCACCATCCAGATCATTAATGAAGATGTTGAACAAAACCGGCCCCAGGACCTAAGTTTCCTGTAAGCCGCGCGGCCACGTAGCAGCCTATTTAGCACCGCGCAGGTGCTCAGGGAACCCGCCCGGGGACCTGCTCTGGCCAGGGGAGGGGCGCCCCTCCCCCAGCCCAACCTAGCGAGACCCCAACCTGCTGCGGCCAGGGCACCCCTCCCCCAGCCCCAACCTGCCATGGCCGGGGCGCCCGGCCCCAGCCGTGGCCCAGCCCGGATCCAGGTGTGGCTTGGGGCGGCGCAGACCCAGGAGTGGCCCGGGCAGGCCCAGCCCAGACGCGGCCGGGGCGACATGGACCCAGAAGCGGACAGAGCGGCGTGGCCCGGCCCAGCCCCAGACGTGGCCAGGGCAGCACGGCCCAGCCCCAGTGCATATCCCAGGGCACAGCTCAGTGCATATCCCCCTGGGAGAACGGGGACGGAGAGCTGGAGGAAGGGCCCTGTGTATCCCCTCTGCCTGAGTCTGCAGACAGCCCAGTGGAATGGCTCAGAAGCAGGGCTCCCCCTTCGCAGGGATGCTGCCCAGTGGGGCGTTAATACTGGAAGCTACTGAGTTAACTCTGGAACCTACCAATTCAACGTGACACCGTTAACTCTGGAACCAAATGATGGCCACTCGATGGTACCACCGTTATGTCTTCCGCTGCTGATCGTTTCAATGGGGTGTGGTTCTCCCAACGATCTCAAAGTGCCCTGCCCAGCCAGAAGCCCAACCCCCACTGCCATCCCCGCCACCCGAGATGATTCCTACACAGACATGAGCTGAAGCTGCTGGGAAATTCCCAGGGCAAGGCAGGACCTGGGGGGGCTGGGCTGCGGGATCTGGCCCCAGCTGCCTTCACAGGGTACATGGGGCCTGAGGTACATCCCCCCCCCACCCAGGATAGGCCTCTGCCATTGGCAGTGAACCCCCCTGACCACTATTACCCAGAATCCCCTCTGCTCCTGCTGCCCCCAGCCCCATAGCATGTTCTGCTGTGGTTTCCTGGGTCCTTGAGGGGGAGGGGCTGGGGCAGCAGGTAATGAACCAGCCGCTCTCGGCGCTCACCGCCTGGTGCTGCTTCCCAGCGACATCGGAACCAAGTGCAGCACCGGATCTGACCCGCCCCATCATCGCCGGGGTGAGTGCGGCGACTGCCGGCCTCCTGCTCCTCCTCCTGATCTTCCTCTGCTACAGAAGTGAGTGCCCCACCCAGCGAGGGAAGGGTTAAACCCGCTGCTAAGCCGGGCTGGGAGGGGTCATGGCTGGGATGGGAGACAGGGAAGGAAACCCAGGGGGTGGGGCGGGGGCCAGCAGGGGGCGCTCTCCCCTGGCAGTGAGAGCTGACCCCAAAGCCCCCGGGCAGCACTAGGGGGCGCTGTGGTGCAGGGGGTGGGGGCTCAGCAGGGGGCGCTGTGATGCAGGGTTTGGGGGCTCAGTAGGGGATGCTGTGGTGCAGGGAGAAGGGCAGGGGATGCTGGGCTGCACGGGGTGGGGCAGGGGATCACTAGGGGGCGCTGTGGTGAGCAGGGACCTGTCTCATCCAGGCTCAGCAGTTGGAGGGGGAGGGGCTCCTCCTGGCAGGGCAGTGGGTGTGGGAGGACTCCCTCCTTGGCCCCCCCAGTTCCGGCTGCCCTATAGGGCTGAGGGGCAGGGCTGGTACACGGGATCTGGGTCGACTCATGAACGATTCTGCTTCGTGTCTCTGCAGGGAAAGGACGAGCCCTGAGACAGAGCAGGTGAGACCCCAGCTCCGCTCCCCACCCCCGATCTACCTGCCCCAGGACACAGGACTCCTGGGTTCTCTCCCTGGGTTGGGAGGGGAGTGGGGTGGAGTGGTTACAACAGGGGGTGCTGGGACTGTTACTATCTCTCTCTCCCCATAGGGAGTCCGAGGCTACATCCACAATCTGTAAGTCACACATGAGGGGCAGCCATGGGGAGAAGGGAGGGAGGGAGTGGAGGGGCGGGAGTCTCCTGGTGGAGGCCACGGCCTGCGGGGGGAGGGAGGACATGCTGATGTGGGGTGCAGCCTGTGTGTCACTTTGGGATGAGCCATCTCTGCCCTGTCTCACTGCGCCCCCTTGGGGATGCTCGCGCACGGCTCTGTGTCTCAGTTTCTCCGGCTGCACCGTGGGGCTAGTGACCCTGCCCCACCCCAGGGCCAGTCTGTGAAGGGCTCAGATGGGGGCTGGGTCCGGGGCCCTGATCTGGCCACAGCCGCTCACCGGGGGGTGTCTCTGTTCCACAGACACCCTTGTGGGTGAAGGGAAGCAGCTGGATGTTCTGGTAAGTGCCCCCCACTCGCCAAGGCCCCCCTGCTCCCTGACCCCCCCCCCGAGCACCAATGCACCATCCAGACCCCTTCTTGCCCCCCCCCCCAAATCTGGCCCTGCACGGGCCCCACTAGAGCAATGGGGATCAGCAACAGGGCTCCCCCCGGGATCGGGGCAGAGAGAGGAGAGGGGCGGGAGACCCAGAACACAGAGTAAGAGCCTCACCCTGCACCCCACAAACTCACCCCCCCGGGCTCCCCTGACCTTCCCCCGACCCCCCCCCCCCAAACCTTTCTCCTAAACGTTTGCATTGGGCTGAGATTTGCAGAGGGTCAGCGGAATTCCATGGGGGGCAGGTGCCGGGGGCGGGGGATTTTCCTGATCTCTGCCCCGTGGGGCTGTGTGAGCTGGAGTTGTGGGGAGGGGGGCGCATTGCTGGAGTTCCCGGGCCTGCGGGTGGAAGAGAAGCTCCCCAGAGCCCCCCGCTGGACAGGACAGAGCGTGTCACAGCAACTATGCAGCAGGTTGTGTGTGTGTGTGTGTGGGGGGGGGACGGGACATCGCTGCCCCCTGGTGGAGGGGCTGGGTCTGCTCTGCTGCTGTGTAGATCAGCTCCCGCTGGGGCGTGGGGTGGGGGGCGCTCTGTTGGTGTAAGCTCACCAGTGTGTGTCGGTGCAAATCTGCATGTGTGTGTGTGTGTGCAGTGTGGCTATGTGTGTGTGTGGGGGGAGTTGTTGCACACACACACACACACACCGGTGTCTCTCTCCCCTCCCAGCCCCAGGAGCCCGACCCCGGTGCCGACGGACTCACCTACGCCAAGCTGAACCACCAGGCGCTGCAGGCCAAGCAGGGGGGCCCGGCCCGCCAGGAACCCATCCTGTACGCCGCGATCAACGTGAGCCTGGGGCCTGTTTGGCAGAGCCCCCGGGGTGCAGAGGGTGCCCTCCCCCCACCCCCATAGTGTGAACCCAGGGGGAATCACTGGAGCGACAGGGAAGGGAGCAGCCACCAGGGGGTTACAGAGTGATTCCCCCCCAGAGAACCCGTTCTGCTTATAGACCCCCCCCATACCTCCCCTGCAGCTGGTGTCACCCAGCCCCACACGTAGGGGGCTGGGGGGGGGCAACTCGGCACCAGGTGGGGGAGAGGACGGGCCGGGCCAGGCCAAGGCGGCTGTTTGTTGTTTTGCATCCTGTTAATCTTCAGATTTGTAATGAACACAGAACCACAAACCAGCCCCCCAACCCTCCCTGGGCACCCCACAGTCCCCCTGTCCCCAGACCTGGAGTGTGTGTAACACCTGGGGAAGATGGGATCACTTCTCCCATTTCCTGGCATGCTCCTAACCTGGCCGCCAGATATAACTTGAGGGCTGGGTTAGGGGCACGCCTGGGACACAGGAGAAGTGGGGGAGCCGAAATCCGTGACCCAAAATTGGGGTGTGGGAAATGAAGGTGCATTGGTGGATAAAACATTGCGGGGGATGGGCTGTGCGAGACTCGCTTCACCGTTGTGGCTGCCCCCCCCCCGTCTCCTGGGCCCCCCGGGCCCTCAGGACCCTGCTCCACGGAGACAGCCCGAGAGAGGCCCCCCGACGCTATCGCCCCTCCCCTGGCTGACCCCTCAACCCGGGAGGAAACGGGGTCGGGCTTTAACAGCAGCCGCGGCGACGCCGGCTCCAGCCCAGCTCCGCCGGCTCCTCTGCCCCCCCAGGACAGTCGCTAGCGTCTCCGGGGCCAGCGGGGAGATGCCCAAACCCGGGGAATTTTCCAGCTAGAGACTCGCTCCAGTGAACGGGGCCGGGGCTGGAACAAACCCCTCGTTTCACACGGCGCCTGCCACGGCTCCCCTGGTTCCTGGTCTACTTACTCCTGGGGAATTCTGCGCCAAAAAATTTAAAAATGTGCACATAATATTTGAAAATGCTGCATATTTTCTTTGGCAAAATACCACAGTATCATCCTGCCAGTTTCAATTATTTTGGTCGGTTATTTCAAAATATCTGTCAGCGAGTGTGTCCATAACGATACTGACCAAAAAAAAAAAAAAAAAGATTCTGGTAAATTTTTTTTGGCAAATAGTTTCCTCACTAGGCGTATTAACGCAGAACTTTGAGTAATTCATTTAAGTCACACGACAGAACTGTATTTCCTGCACCCGAGTGAAGCAGTGCAAAGGCCTGGGGGAATCAGGGGTAACGGGGGAGCTGAGGGAGAGAGAAGGAGCCTGGGAGTGAACCTGGAAGGTGTTGGGTGTGGGAGGTACAGTTCAGTATTGGGCAGGGGGTTGTTAGGGAGATGGGAAGCCGCCCCCATGCAGATCCTGGGTGAGCCAAGCCTCTCCAGTTCAGTCAGGCACATCTGCCCCTGTCCCCGCAAACCCCGTCCCCATTGGTCTCTGAAACATCATCCCCCCCATCCCCATGTGTCCCTGCAGCCCCATCCCCAGACTCAACGCTGTCACCCCACTAGCTCCTGAGCCCCAGTCTGTGACCCCCCCCCAGCAGCCCTGGGTGCCCCACTCTGCCCTAACCGGGCTCTGCGGCAGGTTCTGTGATGAACTTCTGCTCCTGGGGGAATTCTGCAGCACAGGGCAGGCAGAGAATTTTTTCCCCACAGAAAATACATTCTGCCCCAGAAGTGCTGCAGTTCTGCCTTTTGCCCACCAGGGGCCGCTGTGGCATCAGAACAGCGGACTGTGTTCATGCTGCTGGGCGCTCTGGCGCCACAGCGGCCTCTGGGGGAAAAGGTCGGAACTGCAGCACTTCTTGGGAAGAATGGTTTCAGAGTAACAGCCGTGTTAGTCTGTATCCACAAAAAGAAGAATGCTCTAATAAATTTGTTAGTCTCTAAGGTGCCACAAGTACTCCTGTTCTTCTTTTTCTTGGGAAGAATGTATTTTCTGTGTGGAAAAAACAAAATTATGCGGGACAGATGAATTCTACGTGTCCGTGGATGCACAGAATTCCCCCAGGAGTAACAGTGTGTGTGTGTGTGTGTGTGCGCGCGTCCCTGCGAGGGGACGGATACCCCCAATCACAGGGCCCCTCGTCCTGACAGCGGCCCTGGGGCTCCCCAGCTCACTGTGCCCTCCTCAGCGCCACGTCTGATGCCGCCCCCACGACTCCTGCATTGGGACTGGGGGCAGGGCATCAAGATTGACTGGAGCCCATAAAACAAGAGCGGGGGATGGATGGCGGGGGGAGATGATGGGGTTTGTCTGGGGATGGGGATGGGGGTGTAAAAGCAAAAAAAAAACCTAACAAAAAAAAATGCAATGCATAACAGTTCGTTAGCAAAAGTCAGGCTAACTGTAACCCTAATAACGCAAAATTTGTAAAAGCAAAAATTGTGTAAAGTAAAAAAAACTCTGTAAAAAGTTGTTGCAACCTTGTATAAATAATATGTAAAAAATATTATATATAAACTAAAGTCAAAACAAGTAAAAAAAATAAAATATCAAAATGGCCTATGTATAAACAAAATGCAGCTGTTGCTTATTATTGTCTGCGATAAAAAATATAAAGGTTTGCTATAATTGTTTACCTATAAAAAACCTGTTGAGCTCTCTCCCTCTACGCAATTGTTAAAAAAAATAAAGTATCTAACTTGCTGCACCCGAACAAAAAGTAAAAACTCTGTTATTCTCCGACAATTTGGGGGCTCGCCCGGGATGGCAACGCCCGCAAAAGCACCGCCAGCTGCTACGGATCGTTCCCCTTCGAACCCCATGGCGCCACAATAAAGGTAAAAGACCGTTTGAAATCTCTATTGGGGTGTCGGAGGAGGACTGTCCGTGGAGCCGTCTGTCCCTGTTGGGCTCACGCCATCCGAACTTATTGACTGGTCAAATGCAGAGCAGTTCTGAAAAATTGTTTTGCCGCCCCCAATAAAGTAATTGTATGCGGTTCTGGGGACCTGTTAATTTGGCTGCCCCCATATGCATATAAAAATGCATAGGTATGCACCGGTGCTGAGGGGTTTTTACCGCCTCAAGAGGGGTTGTTACCACCTCTCATAATGTAGATGCATCGTGGTACTTGGAAATAGAGGCCTTGGTGTGTGTGTGTGTGTGTGTGTATGTGTACACCAGTGTAAATTAAAAGTTACCAAAAGACGCCCAAAGTACTCTGCGAAGTCTTTTGGCTCGTAACCAGTGTCACGGAGTATTGGGGGACTCAGGGCCCTGCACCCCCGGCTTCCTGTGATTCACCATGACTCTCAGCCAGCCAGTAAAGCAGAAGGTTTATTTGGATGACAGGAATACAGTCCAAGACAGGTCTTGCAGGCACAGACAACAGGGCCCCCCTCAGTTAGGTCCAGCTTGGGGTCCCAGGCATCCCAGCCCACTCCCCTTGGGGGGTCAGAGCCATCTCTGCCTCCCAGCCATCTCTCCAGCCTCCTTCCAGCACTCTGCCTTCAGCCACCCCTCCCACAGCCTTTGTTCAGTTTCCCGGGCCCCGGAGTCACCTGACTTCCAACCCCTTCCTGGGTTCTCATGTTACAAGCTCAGGTATGTTCCCTCGGGCCGACTCCCATCCCCCGATGCAGACCATCCTAGTCACACTCCCCTGTCAGCATTCCCACACCCCAGCAAGAACAGTCCCAGTTCGTCACAACCAGAACTACTCTAACGCAAGCCCGGTAACTAGAGAATCTTTTAGGAGATCCGACCCCCGGCGGGCTAACTCGGCCTGGCATCGTCCGGCAAAAAGGCTACCTGGGTCTAAAAGTGTGTAAACCCATCTTCCCTCCCCTTTTCCTCTCTGTGTGAGCCACTGACAGTCTGATCATCTCACTGAATGCAACAGAGTAAGCAGCGCCGTCTCTCAGGCTACATCTACACTACAGGGGGAGTCGATTTAAGATACGCAAATTCAGCTACGTGAATAGCGTAGCTGAATTCGACGTATCGCAGCCGACTTACCCCGCTGTGAGGACGGCGGCAAAATCGACCTCTGCGGCTTCCCGTCGACGGCGCTTACTCCCACCTCCGCTGGTGGAGTAAGAGCGTCGATTCGGGGATCAATTGTCGTGTCCCGACAGGACGCGATAAATCGATCCCCGAGAGGTTGATTTCTACCCGCGGATTCAGGCGGGTAGTGTAGACCCAGCCTCAGAGACTAGCCGACGCTCTTTGCTAAAGGAAGGTGTAAAAGGGTCATGGCCATCCTCGTTAACCTCTCCTGTGTAAGTACCCTGTAGGAAAAGATCCTTAGTTTATAAGCCGCTAGCGCGGACAGGGCATCCTCCTCCCTGTGTGTGTAATTAAAAAATGGGTGGGGAACAGTCTAAGGATTCCCTCTCACCCCCTAAGGGTACCCCAGATTATTTCATGTACGTACATTACGGTCCGACAACCTGCAGGTATTTAGATAGTTGAAATCTTTACACGCGTGCAAATCCATCTAAACAATGCCCACTAAAATGTACCTTCAATTTAAATAAACTTACATATCTCAGAAAAACTCTGGCTTCACCAAAAGCCTCTGATACGCAGTAAAAGCAATTTGTCTATTGGTGAAAAAAAGCAACAAAAAGACTGGCCTGCAAATAAAGTTTTGCAAATAGCCCTTAAATTCCAAATACCCTTTAATTAAACTAGTTTAGTACCTAATAAATGTCAACATTTGTTTTCACTGTTACCAAAAGTTCAAAAAACCTCTAAAATACAAAAGCAAATGCACATGCTTCAAAATAGATATCAAATTAAAAAATATGCCTTTCAAACAGCTTATAAAGTGTCCATCTTATGTACTAAGTATAATATATTGTGTTTTATAATTAAAATTGTACAACAACCCCATCATATTATCACTATAAAATGTTATTGCTTGTGTTATTGTTAGCTAGTGTAAAAATATATTATTATTATTATTATAAAAAACGTAATAATAGTAATACCTTTCATGTCCATGCTCCCCATGCATTATCATTACATCCAATCAAAACCCCGAAGGTTAAAACATCGACTATAAAAGCTAAATTCCAAAATTTAATGCAAATAAAAATTTAAGAATGTTTGTTGTGCTAATAGTACAAAAGGGGGGGTTGTAAAAGCAAAAAAAAAACCTAAAAAAAAAAAAAATGCAATGCATAACAATTCGTTAGCAAAAGTCAGGCTAACTGTAACCCTAATAACGCAAAATTTGTAAAAGCAAAAATTGTGTAAAGCAAGTAAAAAAAAAACTGTGTAAAAAGTTGTTGCAAATATGTAAAAAATATTATATATAAACTAGTCAAAACAAATAAAAAAATAAAATATTAAAGTAGCCGATATATAAACAAAATGCAGCTGTTGCTTATTATTATCTATAATAAAAAATATAAAAGTTTGCTATAATTATTTATCTATAAAAAAACCTGTTGAGCTCTCTCCCTCTACGCAATTATTAAAAAAAATAAAATATCTAACTTGCTATACCCAAACACAAAAATAAAAACTCTGTTATTCTCCAATAGGAGTGTATGGGATTTTGGGTGTATGGGGTGGGGTGTACAGGGTGAGGGGTGTATGGGAAGGAGGTAGGCAGAGGGCTGTATGGGGTGGGGGGTGTATGGAGTGGGGTGTACAGGGTGAGGGGTGTATGGGAAGGAGGTAGGCAGGGGGCTGTATGGGGTGGGGGTGAATGGGATTTGGGTGTATGGGGTGGGGGGTTCCCAGGGGGTCGGAGGTCACTCTGCCCCTTCACCTGGCACAGCGCAGTGAAGCAGCGAGGGGGGCAGCAGGGGGCTCCCGGGTCCCCAGGGCAGGGTCTGGGCATGTCAGTAACGGGCAGTGCCCAGCCGGACCCAGCCCCACAAGCAGTGGCGGTGCCATGGGACTCACAGGCATGGGCAGGGCCTGGCCCTGTTCCTGCCAGACGACCAGGGGGGGGGGGGAGGCGGGCGGGGGGGGGGGGGGGCGGGGCGGGTGGCTGCCCTCATGGCTCTGATATTTCATGTGCGTGCGCATACACACACACACACACACACACACACACATGCGCGCACACACACACACCAGTAACTCTCCCTTCCCAGCCCCAGGAGCCTGACCCCGGCGCTGACAGACTCACCTATGCTGAACTGGACGGTCAGGTGCTGCAAGCCAAGCAGGGGGGCCTGGCCCCTGTCCCCAAGCCCACCCAACCCAGCGCGTACGCCATGATGAACATGAGCCGGGGGGCCCCGCAGTGAGATTCCCCCCTCAGCCATGGGGCACCGGCCCCAAGGGGGTGACAGACTCACTCCCCTGCAGCCCCAACCCCAGCCCCAGAGAACTCTGCTTCCAGGGAAGATTTAGGGGGGGACATTGCCCTCCCTCCGCTGCATCCCCATCCCATCGAGCTGCTGTCCCCCTGCCCTGCCCAGACCCACATGTAGGGGCTGGAGGGGCTCAGCTCCGGGACGTGGAGGGGATGCGCACAGGGGGAGCTGACGGGTTGTTTGTGTTATTTTGCATCCTGTTAATCTCCAGATTTGTAATAAACACAGAACCACAAACTGGCACCCCCCCCCGGCACCCCGCAGCCCCCCGTCCCCACGCCAGGAGTGTGTGTAACACCTGGGGGAGATGGGATCGCTTGGGGGGGGGCACAGGGCCCCCCTTGCTCTAACCACTAGACTCCACTCCCCTCCCACAGTCGGGGTATATAACAGGGTAGGTGCCGGGCTTCAGGTTTACGCAGAGTTTCACTGGCAGTAGCAGAAACAGGAAGCGAGCGCCGGCTCTGGGAAGACTTCCCCTTTAGCGGTTTTATTGGCTTCTCCTTTAACCACTAAGGATCCAAATTTACCGCTATGTCCGCCCCCCCCCCCCACAGGGGCCGGAAACCACAACCTCTCCCAGCCCCCTGAACCGTCTCTGTCCCGCGCCACGTGGCTAAGAATAGATCCTGCAGCGGACGTTACCTGAGAAGGAGGTTGGCCAGGCCCCTCCATGCTGGGATGTATGCCAAGAAAAGGGGCCAGAGTTGGGACGAGTTATTGCCCTTTCTGCTGAATGCTGACAGGGAGGTACCCCATGGGATTTTCCCCATTTAACCTTCTGTATGGGAGGAAAGTGAGGGGCTCTCTCAATCTCATCTGGGATTCCCGGGAAGGATGCAACAACGTGAGCGAGGAACCCATGACTGGATATGTCCAGAGGTTCAGGAGGGAGTTGAAGGACATGATGGAAATTGTCCAAAACAATCTCTGGAGCAGGCAGGCCAAGCGAGAGGCGTGGGATGATCAAAATCCTTGTAAATGCACGTTTGACATAGGAGATTTGGTCATGGTACTCAGCCTTGCGGAAAAGTTCAAAATGCAAAACTCCTGGGGGGGGGCCCTTTGAAGTGGCGGAAATGATGAATGAGGGGGGATCGGAGACCAGGGCATATGCCCATGGGTGGGGGGAATCTGAGACCAGGGCGTGTGCCCATGGGAGGGGGTGAGACCAGGGCGTGTGCCCATGGGAGGGGGTGAGACCAGGGCGTGTGCCTGGGATCTGAGACTAAGGCATGTGCCCCAAAGTGAGGAGGGGTAGTGGATCTAACCAGGGTGTAGGATCCAGTTGCTCTGGGATCTGGTCCCTAACGACCCATCTCCTCTCCTGGCTGCTGGCTGGCTGGGGGGAGGAGGGTGTTGGGACGTGAGTATCTGTGGGGCTGGAGAAACTTTAGAGTTAAGGATGTGGAGGCGGTGGGGAGAGGGGAAAAGAGGAGCTGAACCTTCACCCCAAAACTCAGTTCAACCTCCTGGTATTGACCCTGGGGGCTGAGATCAGAACCCAGCCCCCAGGTTCCCTGTAGATGCAGTGAGGTGTCTGTTACCCCTGGCGCTGTCTCTGGGGCTGGGCACTAAGGGCAGGTGACAGACACACGGGGAGGGGTTTGTGTCTCCCCATCTCACTCCTGTTTGTGTGTGAACACAGAGCTCCCTGCGCCCGGATCCTCCATCTTCATCAGCCCCAGCGGAGTGATCGCAGTGGGGGGAGCCGTCACCATCCGCTGTCAGTGTCGGTGCGAGGCCAGGAGGTTATTTCTGTATAAAGGTGGAATCGAAATCTGGGAGCTGGACGCTGCTGGGGACGGGGGTGAATTCACCATCCCCAGTGCCAGACGGGAAAACAGAGGGATCTACAGCTGCCGATCTCGCTCCAGATCGGAGCCGCCCAAGTGGTGGTATCCCAGTGATGTTGTGCGGATCATTGTAGCAGCTGAGGGGCCCAGCTTGGCATCCCCACACCCAGCCAGACGTACAGGGGGTCTCCGCGCCAGTGGGACGCTCAGAGCCAGGCTCTGCCCTGAGCTCAGCAGAGGGGACACCCGGTGTGGAGTCACTGGGGGGTTCCCAGCGGCTGCAGATTGGGGGCCGAGGGAGGGGGGATCCCTGCCCCCAGGGGACCTTGGGAGTGTCACTAAACCTGCCTGTGCCTCCATTTCCCCTTGTGTAAACTGGGGATAATCATCCCTCCTGCACCTTGTGGCTGGTTAGATTG
This sequence comes from Trachemys scripta elegans, assembly GCF_013100865.1. Classification (NCBI taxonomy): domain Eukaryota; kingdom Metazoa; phylum Chordata; order Testudines; family Emydidae; genus Trachemys; species Trachemys scripta. Next base: position 467,057 of record NW_023260516.1, read on the forward strand.
TCAGGACTTGGCTTTAGGGCGGGGGCTTTTCTCACCGTGTCTGTGCAGCACCCAGCACCTCTGACTCCCAGCCCCCTCCCGATCTAACCACTAGACCCCACTCCCCTCCCAGAGCCAGGGATAGAACCCAGGCGTCCTGGCTTCCAGAGCAGGGGGGCTATTATGTAGATAGACGGGTACAGAGGGGTGCTCTGGATTTTAGGCAGTTTCGGGCGTAGCTCCCAGGAATCTCTGGGATCTCGGAGAGGTTCCTCTGGCTGGGTTTTCTCCCAGGGGCCCTGTCTCTGGGACCGTGCGGCAAGGACGGGGAGCAGTGACTGTGCCGGGGTCTGTCTAACAGCCTGTCTCCTCCTCCCTGCAGAGCACAGATACCCCAAACCCTGGAACCTAATGATGGCAGTCGCAATGGCAGCGCCGTTACGTCTTCCGCTGCTGATCCCTTCAGGGGGGCTTGGTTCTCCCAACGATCTCAAAGCACCTCTCCAGCCAACGCCCCCCTCCCCCACCCGCTGCCATCTCCCCACCCACATGATTGCTACGTAGAAATGAGCTGGCGGGAAATCCCCAAGACAGGGGCAGGACCCGGAGGAGAGGGGGGCTGCGGGATCTGGGCCAAGCGGGCTTCACAGGGTACATGGAGCCTGAGGTACATCCCCCCACACACCCTGCCCCACCCCAGTATAGTCCTGTGCCATTGGCAGTGAACCACACCGATCATTACTACCAGAATCCCCTCTGCTCCTGCTGCGGGTCCCTGGGTCCTTGAGGGGGAGGGGCTGGGGGCAGCAGGTAACGAACCAGCCGCTCACAGCCTGGCGCTGCTTCCCAGGGGGATCCGAACCGCCGGCACCTCTGGGTCTGACCCACCCCCATCATCGCCGGGGAGAACGCAGCCGCCTCCTCCTCCTCCTGGCCTTCCTCGGCTACAGACGAACCTCCCGAGCCTGGTTCAATAAAGAGTCCCCACGCCGCTCCAGTGCTCCACCCTTGTGTCTTTATTTACCGTACAACAGTAGAGTCCCCCTTATTCCCGCAACAGCTAGCCCCGGTCAGACCCTTCCCGGGGTCTCCTGGCCCGTGAGGCCCCTTGCCTTTGGTGGGGAGACCGAGATGTCAGCCCCCTGTCCCCTCCCAGGCGAGCCTGCGCTCTGAGCGTTCTCCAGGGCTTTTATAGGCCTCCCGCTGTCGCTACTTAGCTCAAGTCATTGCTGGGAGCTGGCCCTCGGTAGGGCCTGCAGCTGGGCTCTCTGCTGGCTGCCCGGGCCCCTGCACCCGGCTTCCCTACCAGACCGCAGGACTTAGCCAGCCTTTCAGCAGGGCATTCCAGGGGTTACCCCTGCCCTGCCACACCCGCCCAGCGAGGGAAGGGTTAAACCCGCTGCTAAGCCGGGCTGGGAAGGGGTCACGGCTTGGATGGGAGACAGGGAAGGAAACTGAGGGGGTGAGGCAGGGACCCAGCAGGGGGCGTTCTCTCCTGGCAGTGAGAACTGGCCCCAAAGCCCCTGGGCAGCACTAGGGGGCGCTGTGCTGCAGAGGGTATCCAGGCTCAGCAGCTGGAGGTGGTGGGGCTCTCCCCGGCACAGCGTGTGTGTGTGGGGGGGATTCTGTACTGGACCCCCAGCCCCACTGCCCGATAGGGCTGAGGGGCAGGGCTGGTACACGGGATCAGGGTCAACTCATGGCCGATTCTGCTTCGTGTCTCTGCAGGGAAAGGACCAGCCCCGAGACAGAGCAGGTGAGACCCCAGCTCTGCTCCCCACCCCCGATCTACCTGCCCCAGGACACAGGACTCCTGGGTTCTCTGCCCGGCTCGGGATGGGGAGTGGCATCTAGTTGTTAGAGCAGGGGGGGTTAGGAGCCAGGACTCCTGGGTTCTGTTACTATCTCTCTCTCTCTTTCTCCCAGTAGGGAGTCAGAGGCTGCAGCCACAGTCTGTAAGTCACACATGAGGGGGCAGGCGAGGGGAAGGGAGGGGCGGGTGCTCCCTGGTGGGGGCCACATCCTGTTGGGGGAGGACATGTTGATGTGGGGTGCAGCCTGTGTGTCACTTTGGGACGAGGCATCTCTGCACCCTCTTGGGTGTGCTCCTGCTCTGTGACTCAGTTTCCCTTGCTGCACCATGGAGCTAGTGATCCTGCCCCACTCCAGTATGCTGGGGGCAGGCGGGCCAGTCTGCAAAGGGCTCACATGGGGAGGGGGGGGCTGGGCCTGGGGCCCTGATCTGGGTGTCTCTGTTCCACAGACATCCTCATGGGTGAAAGGAAGCAGCTGGATGTCCTGGTAAGTGCCCCCCATTCTCCGACCCCCCCCCAGCACCAATGCACCATTCAGCCCCCCCTCCCGCCCCAACAATCTGAGGTGGGCAACCGGGGCGGGGGAGGGGAGAGGGGTGGGAGATCCAGAACACAAAGAATAACAGCCTGACTGACCCTGAACCCCCCAAACTCAGCCCTGAGCCCCCCGAACCTTCACTTCAAATGTTTGCATTTGTCTGAGGCTTGCAGAGGGTCAGTAGAGTTCCATGTGGGGCAGATGCCGGGGGGGGGGGGATTTCCCTGCTCTCTGCCCCGTGGGGCTCTATGGGCTGGATTCCGCAGGGGGGGGGAGAGAAGAGCAGCTCTCCAGAGCCCCTTGGTGTGTGTGTGTGTGTGTGTGTACACCCCCCCCCCAGTGATGGATGTCCTGGTAAGTGCCCCCCA
>NW_023260516.1:469801-475616 GCF_013100865.1 Trachemys scripta elegans
CTGCAGGCCAAGCGGGGGGGCCCAGCCCTTGCCCCCGAGCCCGTCCTGTACGTCGCCATCAACGTGAACCATGAGCCCAGGGGCAGAGCCCCCGGGGTGCAGGGGCGCCCCCCCACCCCCATAGCGTGAACCCAGGGGAGTCACTGGAGCAACAGGCTGAGAGCTTCACCCACCAGGGGGTGACAGCGTTACCCCCCACCCAGCCCCGTGGCCAGGAGGGCTCAGCTCCAGGAGGGGGAGGGGATGCGTCGAGGCGGCTGTTTGTGTTATTTTGCATCCTGTTAATCACCAAATTTCTAATAAACACAGAACCACAAATGAGCCCCACCCCCCCGGGCACCTCACAGCCCCGCTGTCCCCACGCTGGGAGTGTGTGTAACACCTGGGGGGGGGGAGGGGATTGCTCTGGGGTGGGGTGACAACTCCTGAGACACCAGCACAACCCTCCCCCCAAACACTCCTGCCTCAGAGAATCCTCCCCCCAACCGCTCCCAGAACAACAACCGCACCTCAGTATCGAACCCCCGGCCCCCGAGTACCAGCCCCTGCGGCACCTGCTAGAGAAGCTGTCCCTGCGCCAGGCTCATTGGGCTCCCCTCGGAGCAGTCCCTGGAGGGCGACGGGGTCTCACTCGCTGGCCCAGCTGGGCCGGTCTCTGCACAGGGCTGTCAGTGGGGAGCGGGGCCACAGCAGGTCTCAGCATGGGGAGGGTCCCGCCTGCGACTGTGGTGAGCTGGGGGCATTGGGGGGCCGGGCACTTGATAACTAACCCATTCCCGGACAGACTCCCAGCATTGACCGCTCTGCCTCCTCCCTTTCCCTGGGGCCGGGCACCCGGCATTTCACAGCCACGGTCACCCCACCCGCCTGCCACTCACCCCTTCGCAGCCAGCTCCTGCCTGGGGGTCCCCATCCAGTAGCGTAGCTAGCGGGGTGCAGGGGAAGCAGCCGCTTCCCCCGCCTTTCCAAAAGCGGCCGGAGGAGCGAGGGGGGGCGCAGGCTGGTGGCCCGCAGCGCAGCCGGCAGCCATGGGGGGCGGCAGGTGCGGCCAGAGGAGCGGGGGGGCACAGCATGGCGGCTGGCAGCCGCGGCCGGAGGAGCGAGGGGGGAGGCCACGGGGGTGGCATGGCAGGGCCGGAGGAGCCATGGGGTGGGGGGCGGTGTGGCCGGAGGAGGAGCCGGGGGGGGCGCCTTTTTTATGTTTGCTCCCCCTCCTCTTAGAAACTGGCTACGCCACTGTCCCCATCAAGTCTAAACCGGCCGCCCCCAGTTACAGCCTCCCCCTCAGACACCCGCTGTCGTCCCCGTCCATCCAGGGCCTCACTGGGCAGGGTGCGTTTGGCCCTAGCGCTTTCCCAACTGGCGGCTGGGTAGTTAAATCCCCCAGGACCACCAGGGCTCATCGCCCAACCCAGAGCTGGGCCCCCCCCCCATCCCACAGAATCACAGCCCCCCCCCAGCATCCCTAGACAGAGCCCTCGGCCCCTGTGTGTGGGGCGCTGCGTCTGGCCCTGGTGCTGGAATAACAGCACTTACTGCCTCCCAGGTGTCTGTCCCCCTCCTCTCTCTGCAGTGGGGTCCCCCAGCCCCGTTTCTCTCCCCCATTTCTCCCTAGACCTCCCCCGTCCTGTATTTCTATTGTACAAACCCCCAGAGCTTCCAGCTCCCCTGCCCCCCAAATCTCCCCACTGCAGGGGGCGGCTGTGATACCGGAGCCTCCAAATGTCCCCTCGTGGGGGGTTCAGCTGACGAAGGTGAGTGAGAAGTTCAGGCAGCGTCACGAGAACCTGGACGAATGAACGTTTGGGGTGGGGGGGAATTGGCGGGATTAGTCCAACCCGAGCAGCCGCCGGACAGAACCCAGGGGCCGGGCTGGGGCCTGCCCTGGACATGGGAGAAGTGGGGGAGCCGAAAATTGGGGTATTGGAAACGAGGCCTCATTAGTGGATAAAAGATTGCGGGGACGGGCGGTGCAACCCACCATCCTTTGGAGCCTTAAAGAAAGAGACTCGCTTCACCGTCATGGCTGCCACCCCCGGTCTCCTGGGCCCCCCGGACCCTGCCCCATGGGGGAGGGGGGTAAAGGGCAAATGAGCTGGAGAGCCAGAGTTGGGATATCTGACGGGGATGGGGGTTTTCCAGGGCCGCCCGGGGGGGGGGGGCGCGCGCGGGGGGCAAGTGGGGCAATTTGCCCCAGGCCCTGCAGGGGCCCCGCGAGCCCTGGCCGAGAATCCCTCCCCTGGCTAGAGGCGCCTTTTTCATTTTTACTCACCCGGCGGCGGTCCGGGTCTTCGGCGGTGGGTCCTTCAGTGCTGCCGAAGATGCGGAGTGACTGAAGGACCCGCCACCACCGCAGACTCGGAGCGCCGCCCGGTGAGTACAATCTCCCGCGCTTTGCCCCAGGCCCCCTGAATCCTCTGGGCGGCCCTGGGGTTTTCTCTTGAGCTCTGTCCCCAGGTCTTGCCCCCTCCCTTCCTTGTGTCTCTTTCGCAGCATCCTGCGGTCGGAGAGGGAAGCTCGGCTCAGCCCTCGACTCCTGTGAGCTCTGCCCCGGGCCCTGAGCTGCGCAGACCCACGGCCCCGGGGATGGGCTGGGTAGGGGACACGGGGCCTTTCACCTCTAGTGGGCTGGCTCTGATCTGTGTCCTTTTCTCTAAGCACCAGACCCCACCCCCCCCAAACAGAGCCAGGAGAGAACCCAGGAAGCCTGGCGCCAAGCCGCTCTCCCCCAATCACTAGACCACACTGCCCTGCCAGAGCTGGGGTATATAACAGGTTAGCTGCATCAGGTTTACGCAGAGTTTCACTGGCAGTAGCAGAAACAGGAAGTGAGCGCTGGCTCTGGGCAGACTTCCCCTTTTGCAGAGTTATCGACTCCTCCTTTAACAACTCAGGATCTAAATTTATCCCTCTCTCGTCCCCTCACGGGGGCCAGAAACCCACAAGCCCTCCGAGCCCCCTGTCCGGTCTCTGGGTCTTGTCCCTTGGCTAAGAATAGATTCTGCAGTGACACTACTGAGAAGGAGGTTGGCCAGGCCCCTCCACCCTCTTGCTCCAGGGCGGGTGCTGGGCCCAACTGGGTCAGGAAGGAACCTCTGCCCCGCTCCATGGGGGAGGGTCACTCCTTGTGGGGCAGTGTGTGTGTGGGTGCCCTCCTCTGCTCTGAGCTGCTGCTCCAGGGAGGCTAGATGGGCTATTAGAAAAGGTCAGGGCAACCTGAGCACCTCTTGATGCCTCCTGAGATTGCCCCATTTCCAGCTGGTCCCTGGACTGGGCAGCTCCCATGTGGGGCTGGGAGGTGATGGGGAGGGCAAGAGGGGCACCAGGCAGCTGCAGGAGGGGAATGTGGTTTGCTGGGTGTTGCAGGGAGTTGGCTTTGTTCTGAGCGTGGTAGATCGGGGCTGCAGATTGCAGGGAAACCATGTGATAGAAGAAAGGGGCCGAGTGCATCACGGGCTTCCTGGGGCTGCAGCTCGGGCACATTTTCCGCTCGCACTCGGGCCTCAGACTGGGTGGAGCTGGGCACTGGGGTGTTGGTGGCAGCGCTGAGGGGCCCCCACTGCCCTGTCATGGCATCTGCTCTCACCGTCCTCCTCCTCAGTGAGTATCGGAGACAACCAGGGCGTGTGTCCATGGGGGAGATATGAGACCAGGGCGTGTGCCCATGGTGTGTGTGTGTGTGTGTGTGGGGGGGGAATAGGACACCAGGGCGTGTGCCTATGGGATGGGATCTGAGACTACGGCATGTGTCCATGGGGGTGGGGTGGGGGATCTGAGGCCAGGGTGTAGGATCCAGTTGCTCTGGGATCTGGTCCCTAATGACCCATCTCCTCTCCAGGCTGCTGGCTGGCCGGGCTGAGCGGGATCTCGGGAGGTGAGTATCTGTGGGGAATGGGGCAGCTGGGGGCATTTCCGCATTAAGGACAAGGGGACGTGGGTGAGGGGCACAGATCCCCCAAAAGAATGATCCTGTCAGACCCGTGCTCCCTCCCACACCCAGAGGTGGGGACTGAGACCTCCCCACACTCATTACAGGGATGGGCACCACACAGGGTGAATTCACCTGCACTCAAAGCTCTGCCCCCAGGAAATACAGAGTGAAGGCACCAGCCACCCCACAGCGCCCCCGAACTGTGCCCGGGGAGCTGGCAGGGGAACGGGTCAGGCAGAGCAGGGCTGTAAGATGTGGACACGCAGAGGGACTGAAGCAAGGCACCGTTGTGTCTCACTGTGACGGTGCTGCCCGTGGGAGCCAGCTGAGGTCACTCAATCAGGGTGAACTGCAAACAGAACAGGGCAGACAAACCCCAAACGCTGGTGGATAATCCAATACTTAGAATTACCAGCCAGCCCAAAACAGCTTCTGTAGAACCTCACTGGTTACTCAGAAGTCCAAACAACGCAGTTCCCTTAAAGTGCCCAGCCTCAGGCCTCCGTCCAGACACACCTGTCAGAGATGATGATGATTACTGAAAATCTTATCTCATCATATAAAAGAAAAGGTTCTTCCAACCCCAAAGGATCAGCCACACCCAGGTTCAATTATAACTTAGATCTTACCCAAAATACACACTATAGCCAATTCTTATTAACTAAGCTAAAATTTATTTAAAGAGAAAGAGTGTTGGTTAAAAGATCAATATACAGACAGACTTGAATTCAATTCTTGAGGTTCAGATCCATAGCAGAGATGAGCTTGTAGTTGCCAAAAGTCCTTTTAGAAATAGTCCATAGGTTATAGTCCAATGTCCATATTCAGGGTGGCCCCAGTCAGTGACTGGGGATCTCAATCCTTGTGGCTTAAGGTTTCCCCCTCTTGAAACCCCAAAGCAGATCTGAGATGAAGAAGGATTATGTCTCAGGGTTCTTATACATTTCCAGCAGTCTTTCGGCCTGAGAAAGTAATAGGCTTAATTCTCCTTCTCTCAAACATCCTGGCAATTAGCACAGGGTAATCTATCCATTAAACAGTTCAGATCCAGGTCACCACAACCTTCAAAGAGACATAGAGACAATAATACTATTTCCCTCAAGTATCATCATAAATGTTAATATTCCTTTTTGATCTTCGAATTAAAGTTACAGCGATAGACAAGACTTGTTTGCTTACATCACAAGCCCTGAGCAAACATCTACCCTTGAGATCTCTAACAATGCCGGCTGCATTTCAAAGCTCTATTCATTTACATATCTTCCTAACCAGTTTCTACAATTCACTCATGGGTCAGGTCAGTCTGAGTTAATTAACTCTTTCTGGCCCTGTCATCTTTCAATGAAATATTATTTTACACTCATAACGTCACACTCACCCTCGGCTTGCTGCACACGCGCATCACTTAGGGTGACGACGTGTCCGGTGTTTGACCGGAGAGTAGCGTGCGCCGCGGAGCCTCGTGTCCCCCCCCCCGGCCCCCCAGCCTAGGAGCTGGACCTGCCGGCCGCTTCCGGGGCGCAGCGCGGAGCCAGGACAGGGAGGGAGTCGGTCTGAGCCCCACTGCGCTGCTGACCAGGAGCCGCCCGAGGGAAGCCCCCCAAACCTCGAGCCCCAACCCCCAACCCTAAGCCCACCCCTAATACGGAGCCCCCTTCTACACCCCAACCCCCTGCCCCAGCCCAGAACCCCCTCCCACACCCTGAGCCCCTCATCCGCGGCCCCACCCCAGAGCCTGCACAAACCGCCAGGCAGGGCCGGCTTTAGCAAGAGCGGGGCCCGATTCCTGGGGGCGGGGCTTGCTGCAAGCCCCGCCCCCAGGAATCGAGCCGCGCCGCGGGGGGGGCGGGGGGGGGAGCCGCGCCGCGGAGGGGACGGGGGGGG
>NW_023260516.1:475678-522833 GCF_013100865.1 Trachemys scripta elegans
CGGGGGGGACGGGGGGGGGACCTGAGCCGCGCTGGGGGGGGAGACCCGCGCCGCGGGATGGGGGGAGCCGCGCCGCGGGGGGGGGTGAGACCCGAGCCGCGCCGCGGGGACCGGGCCGGGCCAGAGCCGACCCGAGCCGCGGGGACCGGGCCGGGCCGGGCTAGAGCCGCTGGGGCCTGCGGGAACGGCCGCACCTCCCCGGAGCCCTTCTCGTGCCCCCACCACCACCCCAGCTTACCTTGTGCTGCTGGCCCGCCCCTGCTTCTTTTCAGACTTCCCACAAATCTCTGATTCGCGGGAAGCAGGGGAGGGGGCGGGGCGTTCAGGGGAGGGGAGGAGGGGCCGGGGAAGTGAGCTGGGGGCGGGGTTGATAGCTGCAGCGCGGGGCCCTCTTGGCGCGGGGCCCAATTCAGCCAAATCGGCCTAAAGCCGGCCCTGCCGCCAGGGAACAGCTGAGAAGAAAACAAAGGAAATCAGCGGTTGCCACCAGCTAATCAAACCACATGTGCACAAACCTCTAAGGACACACAACTCCCCCACCACAATTCTGTTCTTAAAAAAGGTAAATTTTATTAAAAACAAAAAGAAAGAAAATCCATCTGGGAACTAGTGCTAGATTTCAAAAGCACAATTCCAAACATTAAGCACCCAAACTAGCTTTCTTGGGGGTTCAGCTTAAAGGTTACAAGCAAACAAAAGCATCTGGGGTTAGCCCAGAGGAGTCCACACGCCAATAAGAAATAAACAGAAATAAACCTAATCGCGTCTTTCTAAACATTCCTGGTCTACTTACATATCTGGGCTGTTAACAGTAGCTCTAGATTTGATCTGATGATTTTCATCTCTGGCCTTCAGCTTCTCACAGCATAACTGCTCCCTGCCCCCCGCCCACTTAAAAAAGTTCTAGCCTTCCCATTGGCTCTTTTGGTCAGGTGCCCACCCCCTTTCTTTTACCTGGGGGACTTTTCAACCCTTTACAGGTAAAGCAAGCAGGGAACAGCCACCAAGAGGGATTTTACAGCTAACTGGCAGGCTGGGTGTCCATAAAAGGGAGCTACCCCCCCACTTAATTTATCACAGGCCCCAGCCACAAAAATCTCCCTCCCCCCACCCAGAATGCCCCTGAGGATCGATGCTGAGTTGTGGGGTGGGGCGACCATTGAGTTGCTGTTTTATCCCCTCCCTCCACCCCGACAGATGCTGGTTCAATTCCCACGGGGGAAACCGACCTGACCCTGACTGGACAGATGTCGGCGCCCATCTGCCCGAGCAGCGCGGTGCCAGGTACTGGGGCCCGGGGGGAATCTATTGAGTCACAGATTATGGGGCAGCTTCCCCCAGTGGTTGGCCAGGGGGAGGGATGGAGGCTGTTTTCAGGGGCAGTGACTCCCCCCTACGGCTGCTGCTGGATCTGGGAGGAGAGCGAAGCCTGCTCAGACACGAACCCGCCGCTAACGAGGCAGCTGGATCCTGGGGGGTCAGGGCTGATGGGACGCTTAGAGCCAGGCTCTGCCCTGGGCCCAAAGGTGGGGACACCCGGCCGGGAAGCAGCCAATGGAGATTCAGGGCTGATGGAGGGGGGATCCCTGCCCCAGGGGGAGCTGCAGAGCAGGGGGCTTTTGCCAGGGGAGGCTCCCCCAGGCTGCCCCTGCTCTGGGGATGCACAGAGGAGTCAGGGCCCAGGGGCTGCCCAGACGGCCCTGGCCCCAGACACAAAAATCTCCATCCCCCCACCCAGAATGCCCCTGAGGATCGATGCTGAGTTGTGGGGTGGGGGTTGGGTGCCCACTGAGTCGCTATTTCAGCCCCTCCCCCCACCCCATCGGACACTGGTTCTATTCCTGCAGGGGGAATCGACCCGACCCAGCCTGGACAGATGTCAACTTCCACCCACCCGAGCAGCACAGAGCCAGGTACTGGGGCTGGAGGGGAGGGGGAATCTATTGAGTCCCAGATTATGGGGCAGCTTCTCCACAGTGGTTGCCCAGGGGGAGGGACCGAGGCTGTTCTCAGGGGCAGTGACTCCTCCCCACCAACGGATTTGGGAGAAGAGCAAACTTCCTTCTTCAGACACGAACCCGCCTCTAACGGGGCAGCCGGAGGCTTCCTCTGTGGGCAGCTGGGCCCTTCAGTGGCCATGGGCGGGAGGGGGGTGGGACTGGGCCTCCCCGCGAAGCAGCCAGGGGCAGCCAGCATGGGAGGCGGGATACCGGGCTCGATGGGCCCGTTGGCTGGAGACAGTGCGGCCAGGCCTGGCTGGTGCCATGGCACCTTAGGGGGGGGACTGGAAATGACAGCCAGGCTGGATCAGACAGCGCCCCCTAGTGCTGCGCTGGGGTAGTGGGGCCAGGCCCGACTGCCAGGGGACAGCGCCCCCTACCGAGCCCCCTGCCCTGCAGCCCAGCGCCCCCTACCGCTACAAATCCCCCAAATCTTGCTGGCTCTGACCCCACTTGATGCCCTGGGGCCTCCAACATCCTCCCCATAGAATTTTCTGCTGTCTGCGCCCTGCGGTGTCCCAGTCCCTAGGGCGCCGCCTGGAGTGGGAGGGGCTGGGGGGGTGGAACAGACCAGTCGCTCCCGGCACTCACAGCCTGCTGCTGTTTCCCAGGCCGATTGGGATCACCGGGTCAAACCCGCTCCATCATCGCCGGAGTGAGCGCAGCAGCTGCCATCCTCCTCCTCGTTGCCTTCGTCTGCTTCAGAAAAATCCGAGCCCGTAAGTGCCCCGCCCAGCAAGGGAAGGGTTAAACCTGCCGCTCAGCAGGGCGGGATGGGGTCACGGCTGGGATGGGGGACTGTGTGGGTAAAGCCAAGGAGCAGGGGGGCTCAGCAGAGGGCGCTGTTACATGTGTAGTCCCTGTACACACAGCTGTCCCGCCCCAGAGGTGGCCGCGTCTCAGTGCCGGGCTAAGGATCCCTGTATAAAGAGGTGCCGGCACCAGGCTTCTCCGGTACATGGGGTGACAGAGAAGCTGATCGGCCTGGATCAGATTTGTTATAACGAGTCACTAACGAGGGAGGTTTGGGGACAGGAAAAGCCCCCGAGTTAATTGGCTCCTCCCCCTGGCGCATGCTCTGGTGTTGCGCTGCCCCCTGCTGGTCAGGCCCAGCCCAGCAGGGATCCAGGCTCAGCACCAGCAGCAGAGGGGACCCCCCAGACCCCCCATCCCTGCTGCCCTGTGGGGGTGAGTGGCCGGGCGCTGGGACTGGGGGATCCCGATCGGCTCATGGGGGATTCTGGTTTGTGTCCCTCTGCAGGAAAAGGATCCGCACTGAGACTGAGCAGGTAGGAATCCAGCTCCTCCCCCCTCCCGATGGACCTGCTGGGGTCACAGGGCTCCTGGGTTCTGTCCCAGCTTGGGGATGGGGGTGTGACCAGAAGTGGTTAGAGCAGGGAGGTGTGTGTGTGTGTGTGGGGGGGGTGACCAGAAGTCCTGGGTTCTATATCTGCCTCTGGGAGCAGAGTGGGGGCTAGTGGTTAGAGCGGGGTGGGGTGAGGTGGGGTCTGGTGGTTGGGGAAGGGGGCTTAGGGAACTGGGCTCAGTGTGAGGCAGGATGGGAGGCTCTCCGGGTGTGTGTGGGGGTTTGACATTTACAAGGGGATTTTCTCTTTTAGCACCATCCCTATGGTGACATTAAAGGCACCGGCTCAGCAAGACCCCGTCTGTGAGTAACACACCCAAGGGGGTACCAGGGTGGGGCAGGACCCCTAGGGAGGGGAGGGGCTTGTGGGGGCTCCACCCATATGGGGTGGGGTCTGATTTACAGCTGCTGCTGGGTGGGACTAAGGAGAGGGTCCCAGAGGTAGCCGGTGTCAGCTAAGTGTGTTGGACTCCCAGGAGCTCCCTGGGGCCACCCTCCCTTCCCGCTCTAGTTCCCCATCCACTCCTGGCTCCCAGCCCCCTGCTCTAACCACTAGTCTAGACCCCACTCTCCTCCCGAGCCAGGGTGAGAACACAGGTGTTCGGACTCCCAGCCCCCCGCCGCCGCTGTAACTCCCTAGACATCTTTGTGCCTCAGTTTTCCTCTCTGTAACATGGGGCTAATGACCCTGGCCCATGCTGTGGGGCGGGGGAGGGGTGGCTGTGCCGGGCTCTGAGCCCCCTGGCTGGATGAAGGGGTCGGAGCTGGGTATGGGGTTCTGCTCTGGGCCGGCCGGGGGTTCAGCTCAGCGGGTGTCTCTGTTCCACAGACACCTCCATCGACAAAGGGAAACAGCCGCAGACCCTGGTAAGTGTCCCCTGTTCCCTCATGGGGCCTGACCCCCAACCTTGACTCACATGGGCCTCAGCAGTCCCCTCACTCCTCTCCCCTCAGCCTTTCCTGGCACACTCAGTGGTTTGGGGTGGGGGTCAGGCTGCTGGGAGTGGGGTGGGCTTATGGGATCGCCAGCTGTGTGTGTGTGTGTGTCCTGTGCTCTGTGTGTGTTGGGGTGTTGGTGGATTCATATACACACACACACGCACACGCACACCCCAGTGACTCTCTCCCCTCCCACTCCCAGGAGCCCGACCCCGGTGCTGATGGACTCACCTACGCTGAGCTGGACAGCCAGGCACTACAGGCCAAGCGGGGGCGCCCGGCCCCGGCCCCTGAGCCTGCCGAGTCCAGCATGTACGCCGTGATCAATGTGAACCGGGGGCCCCTGCAGTGAGAGCCCCCCGCAGCCATGGGGCGCCGACCCCCAGGGGGCGACAGACTCACCCCCCTGCAGCACCTGCCCCGAGAACTCTGCTTCCAGGGAAGATTTAGGGGGGACGCTGCCCTCCCGCCCGCTGCATCCCCATCCCATCGAGCGCCTGTCCCCCTGTCCTGCCCAGACCCACATGTAGGGGCCGGTGTGGGGGGCTCAGCACTGGGAGCGGAGGGGATGCGCCGAGGCGGCTGTTTGTTATTTTGCATCCTGTTAATCTCCAGATTTGTAATAAACACAGAACCACAAACCAGCCCAACCTGGGCACCCCACAGCGCCCCTGTGCCCGTGCCGGGAATGTGTGTAACACCTGGGGGAGATGGGGTGGACACAGGGGCTGATTATATAGGGACCCCTCGCCTGGCACTGGAATGCAGCCACCTCTGGGGTGCGGGGGCTGAATATACAGGGACCCCTCGCCCAGCACAGGTTGCAGCCCCTCTGGGGAAGGGCCTCAGTTGGGCAGGACACCGGGGTTCACACCCTGACTTTGGGTGAATCTGCAGAAGGGTCTGATGCCCGTGACTAATCGGTGCCGGCTGTTTACGTCCCCCCATGGGGTCATCCCTTCCCTGCTGTGCTGGGGGATCCATCACCATGAGCCGGGAGGGGGGGCAAAGGGGAAGTGATCCCTGGGCAGTGCCCGTGCGAGAGATCAGGGGGGCATCACCCTGTGACCCCGATGTTCCCCTCCTCGGGACCCCAGGCCGGACAGTGTGGGCACAGGGAGAGCCTCACAGCTAAACCCCCACTTGAGACTTCCCCGCAAAGGCCCCAGGCCCCACCCCCAGGCCCTGCCTCTGGGGCGACATGGGAATCGTCACTTGCTGGGAGCAGTGCAGGGGCTAGGACACAGAGCAGGGCAGTTCTGAATCCCCCCTGCAGGGAAGAGGGGGCTGTTTTCCATTGAACGAGGCTTTGTTGCCGTTCAGTGGTGTGCGGAGGAAGAGTCCCCTCAGCTCCACCATCCTGGCCCCTGCGGGAGTTGTTCCCCTCCTCCCCCCAAAATCCTGGCCCCTGCAGCCTCCGGATCCACAGATCGGCCTGGAGAGACACGACTAACCCACATCTGCCTGCCCCTGGGCGGTCAGACATCGGCTGTCTCCCCGTTGCCTCAGTTTCCCTTTACTCCTGCCTAAAGACCCCCCCGACCCTGCTAGTCCCTGCCTGTGACACTGTACCTTGGGGGAACACCCAGCACCCCCATGTTCATCCTCATAATATGATTGTGTGGGATCCACTGCAGAGTTTGTCATGTCGGGTGTCTTCGGAAGGCTCATGATGCACCGAGCATTGTTGTTACAGTGATGTTATAGGTTGTAATTTCATGTATGTAGTTATGAGTCTGAAAATGTATCCTCGTGGCTTAAAACAAGCCCAGGCAAAACTCTCCAGGAGCAGAGGGGCAGTTCACACCTCATCAGGGCATGTATGGGACAAACCCAGCACAGCCTCACAGGAACAAAGGATGCCGGCCAAGGCAGCAACAAAGGATGTGTTGGACTTTCGAGTCAGTCACTCCCCTTCCCTTGGTCAGTTTGGGACTGCGATGAGTAATGCTCACCTGACCCTGAAGGTGTGGGAGGGCAAAGCCAAGAGGGAGGAAAGGACATGGTAAAAGGGAGAGATGTTTGCCCTGCTCTTCCTCTCTCTTCCACCTCCGTCTACAGACACCACCACCCAGCGACTGAAGCGCTGATCGAAGGGGAGAGCCTGGCTGAAGGGCAACCTGCCAGCCTGTGGTGAGAAGCAGCTAAGTTTGTAAGGGCATTGAAAGTGTTAAGATCAGCTTAGAAGGCGTTTTGCTTTTATTTCATTTGACCAAATCCGACTTATTGTGTTTTGACTCATAATCACTTAAAATCCATCTATTATAGTTAATAAATGTGTTTGTTTATTCTACCGGAAGTAGTGTGTTTGGTTTGAAGCTTGTCAGAGACTCCCCTTGGGATAACAAGCCTGGTACGTAGCAATTTCTTTGTTAAATTGACGAACTCATAGAAGCTGGCAGCGTCCAGCGGGCAGAACTGGGCACTGCCGGACGGAGGTTCCTAGGGGGGTGTCTGGGACCGGAGATACCGGCTAGTGTCAGTTGGTTGCACAATCCAAGCAGCGGCTGCCCAAAGTGCTCACTCCCAGAGCTGGGAGCAGCTCACACGCCAGAGGCTGTGGGGGAACAGCCCGGGAGTGGGGGTGTCACAGTGGAACAGGGGGAGGCTGGCTCCCAGAGTCAAGGGCTGGAGTGACCGGGCAGATCACTGGGCAGATCACACACCCCTGGCTCTTGGAGGGGAGTGGGGTATCTCCTTGTTCCAGGGCCGGGGTCTCTCCCCTCTGGGGGGCGGTGGCTCCAATGCAGCCCCAAGGCAGGGGCACAAGAAGACTCAACTATCCTTCACCAGTGGGTGGGGGTCCCGTATCCCTTTGCCCCTCCCAACCCATGTCCCTGGGTGTGATCTTGCCTAGCAGCCTGGACACTGGACAATGCCTGGACAGGGACCCCGATGCCATTGCCCCTCCCCCGGCACAACCCCCAACCCGGGAGGAAACGGGGTTGGACTTTAACAGCAGCCGCTGCGACGCCGGCTCCAGCCCAGCTCCGCCGGCTCCTCTGCCCCCCCAGGACAGTCGCTAGCATCTCCGGGGCCAGCGGGGAGATGCCCAAACCTGGGGGATTTTCCGGCTAGAGACTCGCTCCAGCGAATGGGGCCGGGGCTGGGACAAACCCCTCGTTTCACACGGCGCCTGCCACAGCTCTCCTGGTTCCTGCTCTTCTTATAACTGGGGAATTCTGCACAAAAATATTAAAAATTCTGTGCAAAAAATTGAAAAATTGTGCATGTAATATTTGAAAATTCTGCATATTTTATTTGTGAAAATACCACAATATAAGCCTGCCAGTTTCAATTATTTTGGTCATTTATTTCAAAATATCTGTTAGCGAGTGTGTCTGTAACAATACAGACCAAAAAAAAAAAAAAAAAGATTCCTCACTAGGCGTATTAACACAGAACGTTGAGTAATTCATTTAAATCACACGGCAGAACTGTATTTCCTCCACCTGTCAGAAGCAGTGCAAAGGCTTGGGGGAGTCAGGAGTAACGGGGGAGTTGAGGGAGAGAGAAGGAGCCTGGGAGTGAACCTGGAGGGTGGTGGGTGTGGGTGGGAGAAGGTTTTGGGAGTGGGGGGGTTGCTAGGGAGCTGGGAAGCCTCCCCCATAGGGAGCCTGGGTGACCCAAGCCTCTCCCATTCAGTCAGGGGCATCAGCCCCTGTCTTCGCAACCCCCGTCCCCAGCCATGTGGCCCTGCAGCCCCCATCCCCAGACTCAACGCTGTCACCCCACTAGCTCCTGATCCCAAGTCTGTGACCCCCCAGCAGCCCTGGGTGCCCCACTCTGCCCTAACCTGGCTCTGCGGGCAGGTGCTGTGATGAACTTCTGCTCCTGGGGGAATTCTGCAGCACTGGGCAAGCAGAAAATATTTTTCCCCGCAGAAAATACATTCTGCCCCAGAAGTGCTGCAGTTCTGCCTTTCCCCCCCAGGGGCCGCTGTGGCACCAGAACAGCGGGCTCCGTTTGTGCTGCTGGCTGCTCTGGTGCCACAGCGGCCTCTGGTGGGAAAAAGGCGGAACTGCAGCACTTCTTGGGCAGAATGTATTTTCTGTGGGGAAAAAACAAAATTATGGAGGACAGATAAATTCTACATGTCCGCAGATGTACAGAATTCCCCCAGGAGTAACAGAGAGAGAGAGAGAGAGAGAGTGTGTTCCTGTCACCCCCTGCTGGAGGGGCTGGACCCTGCTGTGTATGTCAATTGCATGGGTCCTGTGCCCTAGTGGACCAAGCACTGGGCTGGGCCTCAGGACTCCTGGGTTCTATTCCCAGCTCTGGACTGTGACCAGGTCCCCTCCTTGCTCAGTGCCTCAGTTTCCCCATCTGTGCAATTGGGATGGTGACCCAGTCCCAGAGCGCGTTGAGCTCTTGGGGCAGTGAGCGCCGGGGATTGTGGGCATTAAGAGGCTGGGGGGAATCCTGGGGCAGATCCTGGGGGGATCCCCAATAAAGATGGGGGCCTGGGCAGCTTCTCCTGTTTCAACCACTGCATCAATGAACCCTGGGCTTAGCTTGGCGTCTGCCCGGCAGGGGTCATGCTGGGGCCTGTACATCTACAGAATAGGTCGGGGGGTGGGTGGGTCACTATGGGGGTCAGAGGTCACAATGGAAGTCAAGGGTCACAATGGGGCCTGTCCACCACTACTATAGGGTCAGGGGTCATGGTGGGGGGTCACTATAGAATCATAGAATATCAGGGTTGGAAGGGACCTCAGGAGGTATCTAGTCCAACCCCCTGCTCAAAGCAGGACCAATTCCCAACTAAATCATCCCAGCCAGGGCTTTGTCAAGCCTGACCTTAAAAACCTCCAAGGAAGGAGATTCCATCACCTCCCTAGGTAACCCATTCCAGTGCTTCACCACCCTCCTAGTGAAATAGTGTTTCCTAATATCCAACCTAGACCTCCACCACTACAACTTGAGACCATTGCTTCTTGTTCTGTCATCTGCCACCACTGAGAACAGCCGAGCTCCATCCTCTTTGGAACCCCGCTTTAGGTAGTTGAAAGCAGCTATCAAATCCCCACCTCATTCTTCTCTTCTGCAGACTAAACAATCCCAGTTCCCTCAGCCTCTCCTCATAAGCCATGTGCTCAAGACCCCTAATCATTTTTGTTGCCCTCCGCTGGACTCTTTCCAATTTTTTCCACATCCTTCTTGTAGTGTGGGGCGCAAAACTGGACACAGTACTCCAGATGAGGCCTCACCAATGTCGAATAAAGGGGAACGATCACGTTCCTCGATCTGCTGGCAATGCCCCTACTTATACAGCCCCAAATGCCGTTAGCCTTCTTGGCAACAAGAGCACACTGTTGACTCATATCCAGCTTCTCGTCCACTGTGACCCCTAGGTCCTTTTCTGCAGAACTGCTACCTAGCCATTCGGTCCCTAGTCTGTAGCAGTGCATAGGATTCTGCACTTGTCCTTTTTGAACCTCATCAGGTTTTTTTTGGCCCAATCCTCTAATTTGTCTAGGCCCCTCTGTATCCGATCCCTACCCTCTAGTGTATCTACCACGCCTCCTAGTTTAGTGTCATCTGCAAACTTGCTGAGAGTGCAGTCCACACCATCCTCCAGATCATTAATAAAGATATTAAACAAAACCGGCCCCAGGACCGACCCTTGGGGCACTCCGCTTGATACCGGCTACTAACTAGACATGGAGCCATTGATCACTACCCGTTGAGCCCGACGATCTAGCCAGCTTTCTATCCACCTTACAGTCCATTCATCCAGCCCATATTTCTTTAACTTGGCATCAAGAATACTGTGGGAGACCGTATCAAAAGCTTTGCTAAAGTCAAGGAATAACACATCCACTGCTTTCCCCTCATCCACAGAGCCAGTTATCTCGTCATAGAAGGCAATTAGGTTAGTCAGGCACGACTTCCCCTTGGTGAATCCATGCTGACTGTTCCTGATCACTTTCCTCTCCTCTAAGTGTTTCATAATTGATTCCTTGAGGACCTTCTCCATGATTTTTCAGGGACTGAGGTGAGGCTGACTGGCCTGTAGTTCCCCAGATCCTCCTTCTTCCCTTTTTTAAAGATGGTCACTACATTAGCCTTTTTCCAGTCATCCGGGACCTCCCCCGATTGCCATGAGTTTTCAAAGATAATGGCCAATGGCTCTGCAATCACATCTGCCAACTCCTTTAGCACCCTCGGATGCAGCGCATCCGGCCCCATGGACTTGTGCTTGTCCAGTTTTTCTAAATGGTCCCGAACCACTTCTTTCTCCACGGAGGGCTGGTCACCTTCTCCCCATGCTGTGCTGCCCAGTGCAGCAGTCTGAGAGCTGACCTTGTTCGTGAAGACAGAGGCAAAAAAAGCATTGAGTACATTAGCTTTTTCCACATTCTCGGTCACTAGGTTGCCTCCCTCATTCAGTAAGGAGCCCACACTTTCCTTGACTTTCTTCTTGTTGCTAACATACCTGAAGAAACCCTTCTTGTTACTCTTAACATCTCTTGCTAACTGCAACTCCAAGTGTGATTTGGCCTTCCTGATTTCACTCCTGCATGCCTGAGCAATATTTTTATACTCCTCCCTGGTCATTTGTCCATTCTTCCACTTCTTGTAAGCTTCTTTTTTGCTTTTAAGATCAGCAAGGATTTCACTGTTTAGCCAAGCTGGTCGCCTGCCATATTCATCGGGATGGTTTGTTCCTGTAACCGCAATAAGGATTCTTTAAAATACAGCCAGCTCTCCTGGACCCCTTTGCCCCCCATGTTATTCTCCCAGGGGATCCTGCCCATCTGTTCCCTGAGGGAGTCAAAGTCTGCTTTTCTGAAGTCCAGGGTCCGTATTCTGCTGCTCTCCTTTCTTCCTTGTGTCAGGATCCTGAACTCGATCATCTCATGATCACTGCCTCCCAGGTTCCCGTCTACTTTTGCTTCCCCTACTAATTCTTCCCTGTTTGTGAGCAGCAGGTCAAGAAAAGCTCTGTCTCTAGTTGGTTCCTCCAGCACTTGCACCAGGAAATTGTCCCCTACACTTTCCAAAACTTCCTGGATTGTCTGTGCACCGCTGTGTTGCTCTCCCAGCAGATATCAGGGTGATTAAAGTCTCCCATGAGAACCAGGGCCTGCGATCTAATAACTTCTGTCAGTTGCCGGAAGAAAGCCTCGTCCACCTCATCCCCCTGGTCTGGTGGTCTATAGCAGACTCCGACCACGACATCACCCTTGTTGCTCACACTTCTCAACTTTATCCAGAGACTCTCAGGTTTTTCTGCAGTTTCATACCGGAGCTCTGAGCAGTCATACTCCTCTCTTACATACAACGCAACTCCCCCACCTTTTCTGCCCTGCCTGTCCTTCCTGAACAGTTTATATCCATCCATGACAGTACTCCAGTCATGTGAGTTATCCCACCAAGTCTCTGTTATTCCAATCGCATCATAGTTCCCTGACTGTGCCAGGACTTCCAGTTCTCCCTGCTTGTTTCCCAGGCTTCTTGCATTTGTGTATAGGCACTTAAGATAACTCATCGATCATCCCTCTTTCTCAGCATGAGACAGGAGTCCTCCCCTCTTGCACTCTCCTGCTCGTGCTTCCTCCCGATATCCCATTTCCCCACTTACCTCAGGGCTTTGGTCTCCTTCCCCCAGGGAACCTAGTTTAAAGCCCTCCTCACTAGGTTAGCCAGCCTGCTGGCGAAGATGCTCTTCCCTCTCTTCGTTAGGTGGAGCCCGTCTCTGCCTAGCACTCCTCCTTCTTGGAACACCCTCCCATGGTCGAAGAATCCAAAGCCTTCTCTCCGACACCACCTGCGTAGCCATTCGCTGACTTCCACGATTCGACAGTCTCTACCCCGGCCTTTTCCTTGCACAGGGAGGATGGACGAGAACACCACTTGCGCCTCAAACTCCTTTATCCTTCTTCCCAGAGCCACGTAGTCTGCAGTGATCCGCTCAAGGTCATTCTTGGCAGTATCATTGGTGCCCATGTGGAGAAGCAGGAAGGGGTAGCGATCCGAGGGCTTGATGAGTCTCGGCAGTCTCTCCGTCCCATCGTGTATCCTAGCTCCTGGCAAGCAGCAGACCTCTCGGTTTTCCCGGTCGGGGCGGCACACAGATGACTCAGTCCCCCTGAGGAGGGAGTCCCCGACCACCACCATCCGCCTCCTTCTCTATGGGTGTTAGGGGTCATAATTGAGGTTAAATGTTGGAGGTCAAGGGTCATGGTGTGGCCTGCTCACCTGCACTATAGGCCCAGGGGTCACAGTGGGGTCTGTATGTCTGCACTATAGGGTCAGGGATCATGGTGGGGTGGTTGTGGGGGGGGTGTCACCACTCTCTACCAGATGTAAGCGAGGGAATGGTCCCGCTATTGTGGGGAACTTTCCTGGCTTATACCCGCCCCAGTGGGATTGGCGAGTGAAAGGATCTGAGTCCTTGCTCCCCCTCCCTTTACCCAGAGGCCTGCCTGACCTCGAGGGCTCCCCTTCTTCCCTCCCATGTGGCAGAGTCCTTGTAACCCCGGCAAGGCTGGGCCCCGGATCTGGTTGCTGCAGCTCTGCCCCCAGGACAGCTCTGCTCTCTCTGGGCTGTGCTCTGGGTTTGGGGCTGCAGCTCTGCTCCCCAGCTCAGCTCGGGCCCCTGCTCTCCCCTTAGCTCGGCCTCACTCTGTCTGCCCCAGGCAATTCCAGTTCACACGGGATGGGACCCCCCCCGGCCTCCTGACTCCCTGATTAGCCTGCCCGTCCTGTCAATCAGGCTGACCTCGAGTGTTGGCTTCTCCCCATTGCCCCTGGGGACAGTCAGTCTCAGGGTCCTGATTTCCCATCGACCCTCCCCCATTTGGTACTGACAGCTAGCAACCAAAATACCCCCACTGTATGTTAGTATGGGGATAACAGTCCCCTTACATCAATACACAGACTGGACTCCATCCCAGCCTGGGACCACCCTTCCCCACTTCAAAGTCTTTGTCCTCCAGATGTTCCTCCAGGTGTTGCGTTGTGGGGAAGAGAAGACCAGGGATTATGTCCCTTCCCCTCTTTTATATTTTTTTCCAGTTTGCTGGAAGGATCTTTGCTGCGACCCGGGGATCAGGCAGTCCCCATTGGTCCAGCAATCTCCATTGTACACAGTCTCTGGGATAGTGGATTCTTTCCGTGAGGGGTGTGGATGAGCCATGAACACAAGGACGGTGTATGGTGGTGGGGAAAGGGGTTTGAGAGGAGACAGGATTGGAGGCGAGACAGGCTGCAGGGGGTAGATGGGCCGAGGTTGGTGCGGGCTGGGGATTTTGACAGGAGACAGGACGAAGAAAAATGCTGCTTTTAACCATCTTAATTTAAATGAAACAAGCACAGAAACAGTTTCCTTCCCGTGTCAAAGCTTTCTTTTTAAACTTGCCCTTACTTTTTTTAGCAGTTTTTGTTTAACACAGAACTGTTCTGTATTTGCTTTTTTTTTTCCAAGTTATCTCTGCTGTCGTCTGGTTGCTCACTTCCAGTTCCAATGAGGGGTGTGGCTGATTGGTCAGTTCGTAACTCTGAGGTTCTACTGTAGTGGTCAGTCGAAAATTGAAGACAAGACCCTGTGGTTTCCTGGCTCCCAGCCCGATGCACCTTCCCCAATGCTGTAGGGTATGCTGAGGATGACGTCTTCCCCCTCCCCACAGACACATAGACAAGCTGGGAGCTGCATGATGCTTGGCCAGGCTGATGGGCCCAGGGTTTCCTGGGTTTTGCAGGGACCTCTGCTTGCATTGATCACACTAGATTTCATCTGCAGATTAGGCACAATGTGTGATGGACGCAGGAAGAGATGAGACATTGTGGACTTCCTGTAGCTGGAGCCACCAGCTGAGTTCCTTATTTGGGGCTCGGTGGAGCTGGGCTCCAGGGTGTTGGTGGCAGTGCTGAGGGGGCCCCTCGCTGCCCCCATCATGGCGTTTGCTCTCACCGTTCTCTTCCTTGGTGAGTATCGGATAAAGCCAGGGTGTGTGTCCGTTTGGGGGTGGGGGAGGGGGAATCTGAGACCAGGGCGTGTGTCCATTGGTGTGTGTGTGTGGGAGGGAATCTGAGACCGGGGTAGGTGCCCATGGGGTGCAGATCTGAGACCAGGTTGTGTGCCCATGCGGGGGGGGGGGGGGGGAATGTGAGACCAGGGTGTAGGATCCAGTTTACTCTGGGATCTAGTCACTAATGAGCGTCTCCTCTCCAGGCTGCTGGCTGGCTGGGCACAGCGGGGTGTGGGGAGGTGAGTATCAGTCTGTGGGGAGGACGGTAACATCAAGCACGGGGGAGGGGATGCATGGGGTGGGGAAAAGAGGAACTGTGCCCTGAACCTTTCCCAAAACTCAACCCAAACTCCCCCTGTGAGCTCAGAACCCCCCAGATCCGCCCCCGTCCCCAGATCCACCCCCAACAGCTCCCTCCCCTGCACTCACAGCCCCCCATTCCCAAGGCCTGGGGAAAGGTGGATCTTGGGTGACTCCCACCGGTCACAGACTCTATTTCCAACCATGGGGCGGGGGCAGAACTTCAGGGAGCCCACTGGTCAGGCTCCCTGGCTGGCCTGTGATGAGTCCGGGTGGGGGGCAGGTGACCTCTCATGCAGTCAGGTCCTGAGCTACGTCTGGGTGAACCCCCTGCCCCCAAGCCCCATGGGCAGCAGTGTCAGCACTGGTAGGGGACAGACTCCTAGAGAGGCCGAATGACGGATGGACTAAATTGGGGTGGGGGGCAGGGGGCTGTGTCTCCCCTGTTTAACTCCTGTCTCTTGTTGAAAGCAGGGCGAGAATTTCCCAAACCCACCATCTGGGTGAGCCCCAGCCGGGTGGTGGCGCTGGGGGAAAACGTCACCATCCGCTGTGAGGGTTTGTACCCGGGCATGGAGTTCTTTCTGCGTAAAGCTGGACACCCGAACCGGCAGGTGCGGACGGTGCCTGATGGGACCGTGGCTGAATTTCCCATCGCCAGTGTCAGCCGGGAAGATGGAGGGAACTACACCTGCGAATATCGCTCCATAACGGATCAGAGTCGCTGGTCGGATCTCAGCGACCCCGTCAGGATCATTGTAGGAGGTGAGGGGCCCGGCTCAGGGGCCCGGCTCAGGGGCCCGGCTCCCAGCCCCACACCCAGCCAGACCCACAGGGGGTCTCTGCACAATGGGATGCTCAGAGCCAGGCTCTGCCCTGATCCCTGGGCCCAGCAGAGGGGACGCCTGGCAGGGGAGTGGGGACGGAGTCACTGGGGGGTTCCCCAGCCAGTGGGGAGAAGCAGCCACTGGAGATTTGGGGCAGAGGAAGGAAGGATCCCTGCCCTCAGGGGGAGCTAAGGAGCGGGGGGGGCCTTTCTCAGACAACACATCAGTTAGGGGGTGATGGGCGGAGCTGAAGGTTATAAACCTCAGTGTATAGTAGAGACTTGCACAGTCCCCTACAAGTCAGTGGTGGTGCTGTGCACAGAACCCAGGAGTCCTAGCCCCCATCCTCCCTGCTCTCCCCACTAGACCCCACTCCCCCCCTAGAGCCAGGGAGAGAACCCAGGAGTCCTGGCTCCCAGCCCTCCCAGCAGAGAAGCCAGGGAGTGAATGGACCCTGAAGACTGGATTGGCCTGTCACCCGCTAGGGAGCAGAGCTCTGGGCCCCAGGGGCTGGGGTTGCTCCGTGTCTCATGCTGTTAGCCCAGGGCTCAGAGGAAACTCTGGCCCCTGTGGAAAGGCATCCAGGAGCCCGTCCCCAGGGCCGCCGGGACTGACCCACCACTGAGGCTGCGTGGTGAGGACGGGCCCCAGGACTGAGTGACGGGGCCTGTGTCTCACGGCCTGTCTGCTTCCCACTGCAGAGCCCAGCTACCCCAAACCCAACATCTCCCTGAGCCCCAGCGGGGGGGTCTCGCTGGGGGGAGCCGTGACCGTCTGGTGTCGGGGGCAGCACCAGGGTGTGCGGTTCGTGCTGAATAAAGAGCGACGCCATTTCCCACCTGTGGATTCGGACGGGTTTGGGGCTGTGTTTCCCATCAGCAACGTGAGCCGGGAGGACAGCGGGAGCTACAGCTGCTCCTATCACAGCAGATCGGAGCCGTTCACCGTGTCGTATCCCAGCGACCCCGTGGAGCTGGTGGTGAGAGGTGAGGGGCCCGGCTCGGCGTCCCCGTTCCCAGCCCCACCCCCAGCCAGACCCTCACGGGGGCTCGGTGCCAATGGGACGCTCAGAGCCAGGCTCTGCCCTGAGCCCTGACCCAGCAGAGGGGACGCCCGGCCAGGGAGCGGGGACGGAGTCACTAGGGGGTTCCCTATGTGGGGGGAGCAGCAGCAGCTGGAGATTCGGGGCTGGGGGGGGGATTCCTGCCCCCTGGGGCAGCTGCAGAGAAGGGGGCTTTTCCCAGGGGATACTACCCCGGCTTGTTCCCATTCTGGGGACCTAGAGAGGAGTCCGGGTCCATGGGGGGAATCGCTGAGTCTCTGTTTCACCTCCTCCCCCACCCTGACAGACACTGGTTCTATTCCCACAGGGGGAACCGACCCGACCCAGCCTGGAGCCTCAGCTACCACCCGCCTGGGCAGTGTGGGGCCAGGTACAGGGGCCAGGCAGGGGTGGGGGTGGAAGCTGTCATTGAACTAGCCGTGGAAACAGGTCGTGGTGCCCAGGGGTTGGGGCTGGTTGTGTGGGACGGGGACAGTGACTCTGGGTGGGTGAGGCCCAGACATTATGGGGAGGGGCAGCCCCAGACCCCCAGCTCCCCCGATGCCTCCTGCCCTGCAGGTTGCAGCCTGGAATTTTCTGGGGGATGCCAGGGGAGGGGCAGGATCTGGGGGGCTGGGCTGTGAAATTAGGCCCAGCTGGGTGCCAGAGTCCTGGGGCAATAACCCCCTTTCTTGGGCCACATGACACCCCCCTGGCAAGAGGAGTGAGCATTACCCAGAATTCCCTCTGTTCTTGCTTCCCCTCCCTGCACTGGGATCTCAGGGGACTCCCTGATCCTCCCCCCAATGGATGTTCTGCTGCCTCCGGCTGCGCCCTGGTCCCCAGGGCCCTGGGCAGTGTCACAGATGCACAGATCGTGCCCACTCTTGGCCCCGTGCGGTCTGTGGGGGGTGCCCCTTTCAGTGAGACAGCCCTTCTCAGGGGTCCACTCTCTCTCGGGGTCAGGCCCCTCCACCTTCTGGATCCGCACCTCTCGGAGCCCTAGCACACCTGTTTCTCGCCATGGGCCCCCTCAGGGAGTCCACTCGCTCTGGACCCCCGGGGCCTCCACCCCCAAAGGGGTTGATGCCACCCTGTTCTCTAGACCGGAGTGACTCTCAGCCAGCATAAAGCAGGAGGGTTTATTGAGAGTTGAACACAGCACAGGAAACTCTCAGGGCCTCAGGCCTGGCCTCCCTCAGCCCAGCACATCCCAGTCTCCCTGCATCCAGGTGGGCTCTGCCTGCTCCCCCTCTCCAGCCCAGAGCCCCCCTGCTTCCCAGCTGGGCATCTGAGATCACCGGCCCCAAGCCCCGCCTCTGTCCATTGTCTTCTCTCCAGGTAAACAGGGTTGTAAACCGGGGCCTCCTCTCCTCGCTTCTGTCCTCTGGCTGGAACCGGCTGGTTAGGTCACTGGGTCCTCACTCTGCAGCCCATTGTCCTCCCACTGGCCAGAACCGGCTGCAACTCCTGAGCTGGGCCTCCGGGTCACCAGGTCGCCAGGTCACCGTTCGCTGGGGTATCCATCCTCCCGGCCATCGGCTGGGTCCCCACGTCCTCTCTCCGGTCCTCTGCAAAACACACTCCCTCTCCCCTCACCTCGTTAAACCAGTAACACCCAGGGAAACTGAGTCCCACCCCCTCCGCATGCAAACCATTGAAACTCCACAGAAAACAAGAAACCCCCCACTTCGTCACAGGCAGCACCGGAGTCTGGGGGGCAGCAGGTGATGTACCAGCCTCCCCCAGCGCGCACTGCCTGGCTGTGTTTGTCAGCAGCTGAGATACCCCAGGGCTGGGCTCACTGCACAGCAGACAGGCCGGAGCAGAGGTACCTGTAGGGATGGACAGAGGGGTCCTGTGGGGACAGAGATCTGGGTTGGTTCCCTGTTCTGGGGGGCTAAGACCCTGAGGCTCTGATTGTCCTCATCCCCTGGCCCAGTCCTGGGGTGCCGTGTGTCTTGGGGGCAGTTCGTCCACGTGGGAGCCCCCTTCACCGGGGAAACTGAGGTTCAGCCACCGGGGCAGCAGGACTCAGTCTCCCCTGAGGGGGTCCAGCCCCAGGGAGGCCCCAGAGCCACAGTGTCTGGGAGACCCCCGTGGGGGGCTGGGCCAGACCTGCCAGATGGGGGGGGTTGAGGGCTCCACTACTGGGGCAGCGCCTGCTGCTGATTTCCCGGCCGAGCTGCCGAGTGGCTTCTCCCCTCCCCCCGCAGCAGCCCCCCCGGATTTCACCCACACCAACGTCGCCCGCCTGGGGCTGAGCGCCGTGATCCTGCTCGTCCTGGGGCTGATCCTGGCTGAGGCCTATTACAGCCGCCCGAGGGGGGCGCCCTAGGTGAGGTGACCCCCCTTCTGTGCCGCTGCACCCCCCAGGGGCTGGGCCCAGGGTGACACCGGCCCCTCTAACGTGCCGTCTCTCTGAGCCCCCAGGAGCCTGGATCCGGCCGTGCAGGGAAGAGAATCTCCCAGAGCGATGAGATGCTGCCTCTTCTGGGGGCTGAGACGCCGGCACAAAACCTCCTGCCCCCAAACACCCCTGCCTCGGAGAGTCCCCCCCGCCCGCACTGCTTACCAGTCGCTGGCCCAGCCGGGCCGGTCTCTACCCACGGTCTCTACCCACGGCTGCCAGAGGCGGGAGGACCCCAAATGCGTCTGCGAGGAGCCCAGAGCACTGTGGGGCTGGGCACTCGATAACAACCCCTTCCGGGCCTGATTCCCAGCACCACCCGCTCCCTTTTCTTAGGGCCGGGCACCCAGCATTTCACAGCCACGGTCACTCCACCCACCTGCCACCTGCCACTTCGCAGCCAGCTCCTGCCTCGGGTCCCCATCGAGTCTAAACCGGCCGCCCCCAGTTACAGCCTCCCCCTCACACACCCGCATTGTCCCCCGTCCACCCAGGGCAGCACTGGGCAGGTTGCATTTGGCCCTAGCGCTTTCCCAACTGGCGGATGGGTAGTTAAATCCCCCAGGACCACCAGGGCTCATCACCCAGCCCTGAGCCAGCCCCCCACATCCCGCAGAATCCCAGCCCCCACAGTCCCCAGAGACAGAGCCCTCGGCCCCTGTGTGTGTGGGGCGCTGTGTCTGCCCCTGGTGCTTGAATAATGGCACTTACTGTCCCCCAGGTGTCTGTCCCCCTCCGCTCTCTGCAGTGGGGTCCCCAGCCCCTTTTCTTTTCCCTCTTTCTCCCTAGACTTTCCCCACCCTGTATTTCTATTGTACAAACCCCCAGAGCTTCCTTCTCCCCTGCCCCCAAATCTCCCCACCCCAGGGGGGCTGTGATACCGGAGCCTCCAAATGTCCCCTCGTGGTGGGTTCAGCCGACGAAGGTGAGTGAGAAGTTCAGGCAGCGTCACGAGTCCCTGGACGAATGACCATTGGGGGGAAAGTTGGCAAGACAGAAAGACGGGATTAGTCCAACCCGAGCGGCCGCCGGGCAGACCTCACAGGCCGGGCTGGGGCCCTGCCTGGGACACGGGAGAAGAGGGGGAGCAGAAATCTGTGACCCAAAATTGGGGTGTTGGAAACGAGGCCTCATTGGTAGATAAAATATTGCGGGGACGGGCTGTGCCGCCCACCACCCTTTGGGGCTTTAAAGAAAGAGACTCGCTTCACCGTGGTGGCAGCCACCCCCGTCTCCAGGCTCTCCCGGGCCATCTGGACCCTGGTCCGTGGAGGCGTCCTGAGCAGAACAGCTGGAGAGAGGGACCCTGACACCATCGCTCCTCCCTCGGCTGAGCCCCCGACTCGGGAGGAAATGGGGTCGGATTTTAACAGCAGCCGCTGCGATGCCAGCTCCAGCCCAGCTCCGCTGGCTTCTCTGCCCCCCAGGACAGTCGCTAGTGTCTCCGGGGCCAGCGGGGAGACGCCCAAACCCGGGGGATTTTCCAGCTAGAGACTCACTCCAGCGAACGGGGCCGGGGCTGGAACAAACCTCTCATTTCACACGGCGCCTGCCACGGCTCCCCTGGTTCCTGCTCTGCTGTGTCTGTAACAGCCGGTCCCAGGGGTCAATGGGGGGTTTGCTGGGGTGTGGTAGTAAAATGTTATGTTTGTATTTTATATCATTTAAAATAAAAAATAATAATGTAGCCTCGGCCACTGAGAGCTGGGAGCGGCTGTCCCTGCAGATGCTGAGGTAAGCGAAGCATCTCGCGGCCCACCGGGGGCTTACCCTCAACAAGCCGCGAACCAAGTTTGGGAACCCCTGATCTAAGCTTATATTGCGGTTTGGTTTTATTTGCTGGGTGATCTGCTTTGGTCTGTTGGCGATCCCTTATCATCACTTGAAATCTGTCTTTTGCAGCTAATAAACTTGTTTTTGTTTTCTCTAAAACCAGTTTGTGGAATTCGTAACTGGGGGCCAAAACGCTGTGCAGATCTTCCTCCCCATTGCGGGAGGGAGCGGATTTCATGTGCTTACATTGTACAGTTCTCTGTGCAGCACGAGACAGTATAACTTCCGGGGGGGGGGGGGTTATTTAATTCACACGCTGAGAAAAGCCCCTTAGAAACAGACGTTACAGTGTAAAGCCACCATCACTGCTGAGTTATGGTGCAAGCAGCAGCAAACCCAGGAATTCCCCATCGCCCCCACTCCTCACATGGTGCCACGGCTCCTGTCAAACGTTGGCAGGTTTGCAAGCTGAGCAGGAAGGCTGCAGAGTCACACCCTCCAGAACCACAGTTAAGGTTTCCCGAACACCCTTAACTCTGCCCCCTTGTGCACATGCATTACGATGCCATCCTTAAATTTTGTGATCACGTACTAAATTTTACCTTCATGGGTCGCCAGCCAGGTTTGAACCCAGAATGCCATAAAGCAGGGGCAGGGGAATCTGCGTGGAAATAGTGGGCAGTCGAAGATTGAAGACCCGACCCTGTGGCCTCCTGGCTTCCAGCTGGTGCACCTTCCCCCAGGCTGCAGGGTCCATTGAAAGTGGCTTGTCCTCCCATCCCACAGAGACACAACGAGCTGTGAGCTGCATGGCACTTGGCCTGGGTTTCCTGGGTTTTGCAGAGACCTCTGCTTGTTTTGGCTGCACTATATTTGGCCGGAACATTAGAGACAAGGTGTGATGGAGGCTGGAAGAAATGAGACATCGTCGGCTTCCTGTAGCTGGAGCCACCAGCTGAGTTCCTTATTCGGGGCTTGGTGGAGCTGGGCACTGGGGCGTCAAAGGCAGCACTGAGGGGCCCCTCACTGCCTCATCATGGCATCTGCTCTCACTGTCCTCCTCCTCGGTGAGTATTGGAGACAGCCAGGGCATGTGCCCATGGGGGGGACCTGAGACCGGGGAGTGTGCCTATGGGGGGCAGGAATGTGAGACGAGGGCGTGTGTCCCTGGGGGTGGGGAGGATATGAGACCAGGGCGTGTGTGTGATACCAGAGTGTAGGATCCAGTTGCTCTGGGATCTGGCCCCTAACGAGCCGTCTAGTTTCCATTCTGCTGGCCGCCGGGTGGAGCAGGGTGTCTGGAAGTGAGTATCTGTGGATCTGGGGAAACTTTAGTGTTAAGGATGGGAGGGAGGAGGGGACAAGAGGAGCTGATCCCAAAACTTTCCCCTCAAAACTCAGTTCAACCTCCTAGTATTGACTATGGAGGACTGAGACCAGAACTTGGCGCTCAGGGTTACTCTGGTTTGACCCTGGGGGGCTGAGATCAGAACCCAGCCCACAGGTTTCCCATGGATTCCTACTCCTGGGGGAATTCTGCGCCAAAAAATGAAAAATTCTGCACACAATATTTGAAAATTCTGCATATTTTATTTGTCAAAATAACACAGTATAATCCTGCCAGTTTCAATGATTTTGGTCATTTATTTCAAAATATCTGTCAGCGAGTGTGTCTGTAACTATAGAGACCAAAAAAAAAATGCTGATTTTTTTTAAAAAATAGATTCCTTACTAGGCACATTAACACAGAACTTTGAGTAATTCATTTAAATCACACGACAGAACTGTATTTCCTGCACCTGTCAGAAGCAGTGCAAAGGCCTGGGGGAGTCAGGGGTAACGGGGGAGCTGAGGGAGAGGGAAGGGTCCTGGGAGTGAACCTGGAGGGGGTTGGGTGTGGGCAGGAGACATTTGTTTGTTTTTTTGTGGGGGCGGGGGGACTGCTAGGGACCTAGGAAGCCTCCCCCATGCAGACCCTGGCTGACCTCAAGCCTCCTCCATTCAGTCAGGCACATCAGCCCCTGTCCCCGCAACCCCCGTCCCCATGTGTTCCTCCAGGCCCCCTCCCCTGTCCCCAGACTCAATGCTGAGCCCCAGTCTGTGACCCCCCAGCAGCCCTGGGTGCCCCACTCTGTGGGCAGGTGCTGTGATGAACTTCTACTCCTGGGGGAATTCTGCAGCATGGGGCAGGCAGAGAATTCCCCCCCCCCCCGAAAATACATTCTGCCCCAGAAGTGCTGCAGTTCCGCCTTTTGCCCACCAGGTGTCGCTGTGGCTCAAGAACAGCAGACTGTGTTCATGCTGCTGGCTGCTCTGGCGCCACAGCGGCCTCTGGTGGGCAAAGAGCAGAACTGCAGCGCTTCTGGGGCAGAATGTATTTTCTGTGGGGAAAAAATAAAATTATGCGGGACAGATGAATTATGCACATCCTAGGGTTGCCAACCCTCCAGGATCGGTCTGGAGATCTCAGGAATTATAGATGAATCTTTAATTAAAGATGATGTCATGTGCTGAAATCTTCAGGAATACAGGGAGCTACAGCTGCCAATATAGCACCATATCAGACCTGCCCATCTGTCAGTCTTTAAGGTGCCACCAGACTCCTTGTTGTTTTTATGATAAATCAATGCCTGTAAACTGACATTTTCACAGCTCTCGCATGATCTGCTGCACAGATTCGTCACAAGGAAGTGTTCCTGGCCTTTTTAACTCATATTAACCATGCATTTACTTCATGAAAGTTGGACAAAACATTGTGAAAACTGAAGACACTGGCTCCCCAACCTCTGGGCTGGCAAAAGCTATCCTGACTCACTGGGAAAAAAAAGGCAAGAGAATCTTAGTACAACATATGGACACTCTACACACTAGTCAGGAGATAAATAGAGCCCTCCAACAACTGTAATATGCTTAACAGTAACGGCTAGAGGAAAGGTTTCTGAGTAGCAGCCGTGTTAGTCTGTAACCACACACAAAAAAGAGGAAACCGTGTCAACATTTTTTGTTTCTCTGATGAAAACTGGCTCCCTCCCTGCCCCCAACCAAACTTGTCATGAATAATTGTCCACAACTTAACTGTCTGGTTTTGGGTCAGATACTGATTTTTTTTAAATATATTGAAATTGGATTCAGGATTGGTAGCCAGCAGTTTTGGCAAACAAAGTTGTTAAACGACGCTCTAAACGGCAACACCGTCTCGCTTTCATGCTTGGCTCCCCCCCAGCCTGCTGGTCCCACAGCTGCAGTCCAGGAGGAGATCGGTGGAAAGCTGCAGGACCCCCAAATCCAACTCTTGGGGGGCAGAATGGCAACAGCAGCAGCAACCCCCCAGGTCAGGTCACAGCACCAGGCACCACGGACCATGGTGAAGTTAGCGCAGCATCTGATCTCGGGGACGGGAACCCGCGGCAGCTCCTCCTGCCCCGCGTGGCTCCCCCCGGATCGGATGGATCGCGGCCCGCCGGGGGAGAGACGCTCCCCAGCCCCGCCAGCTGTGTGCGCGCGATACAAACCAGCCCCTGCTGCTGGGCTGGCACCTGGGGAAGTGAGTCACTTTCACTTTCACTTCCTCCCACACAGCCTGCCCGAGCAGCACCTCCCCCACAGCCCTGCTGGGGGGGAGAGAGGTGGTGCTCTGCGGGGGAGAGTGTGTTCTGCAGGGTGGAGGGGTAGGAGGGGTGCTCCGCGGGGGGGAGGGAGGTGTTCCACCAGGGGGAGAGAGGGGGTGCTCTGCGGGAATGGGGGGTGCTCTGTGTGTGGGGGAAGAATGCACCTTATGGGGGGGCAACAAAGGATACCGCCAGAGCCACCAGCTGCCTCACCTCACGCCGGGGAGAGTCTCACACCGAGGTGAGTCCTGCCCCAGAGCCCCCAGCAGCCAGTTCTCGCCCTCAGAATGTGCCACCCGCACCGCACCCGGCTCCTGCTAGGACCCAGCCCGGCTCCCCGCTCCCTGCCCGTCCGGGCAGAGGGGTTCTGGCCTAGCGCCTTATACGCTCTAACTCCAGATCCTGGTGCTCCAGGAATGTAAATCGTTGCCCAGGAAGTGGGTTGAATTCAGCCAATGGCAGTTACTGTCCAGGCGAGCTCAGCAATAGTTCCCAGTGTGACCCTACCCAGCAGTTCCTGCTACACCAGCCAACTCTGATTCACTTGTGATCATTCCCCACTGAACTGATTTCTCCTTCCCCAGCTGATGGAGATAAAACGCAATTGGCCTCTGGGTCCCCTCGGCCTCTCCTTGTCCTCCCCTGCCACCCCTCCACGGGCTCCTTGTAGATGGATCCGCGCCCTTGCCCTGCTGATGGGTAGGGGACCCCATGTCTCTTGTGTCACTAGCCCAGCTCTCTCTTGGATTCAGGGGAAAAGCATCCAGGAGACTCTTTCCTTGCAGGCCCCTGTATTGGCCTCGTCACTGGGGCCGTGCGGCCGGGATGAAGCACAGTGACTGTGCTGGCCCCGTTATGCTGGGGTCTGTTATGCTTATAAGAAGCACACGGGATTTTTTTCAGGGGGAAAAGGCAATATGTCGCGTTTATTGAAGATACAACAATTAGCATATGCATCCAAACACACACACACACACACACACACACACACACACACACACACACACACACACAAACACACACACTGTCCCCCAAGTCGATGTTATAGTTACCAGTCCAGAGTCCGGATAAATCTAGTGGCCAGCTAGGTTGATCACGGGTAGGGAGGAGCTGGGTTCCATCGGTCGCAACATGATTCTTCGGGGAAGTCTTGGCAGGATGAACCCAAAGTTTTATGGGAAGGCCCCCTGTTTATATAGTGATTTTTTTTTATTGGGACCAATAAGTTTTGCACTGTCATTCTGTAATCAATTGTTGTTTGACGAGTGCTTTCTTAAATTGTCCTTCTCATCCTTGATCTTGTGTTTTTTATTAAGTTTTTTAGGGAGTTACCCCAGGCTGGTTTTAATCACAGCTATTTTGTCCCCATTGATAGGTGCCTGTCTTATTTTTAGAGCCATCAATTTTCCTTCCTCGGATATTTTAATAGGGGTGTGTTGCAACGTCTGTCTCCAGTTCCTCCCTAGACCATCTGGTTCAGCGATGGCCTTCACACTCATCTCTTAACACACACGTTCCGCATTCACACACAAAACAGAACGAATGTACACAGAACATTTTAAACAAAAACAGCAAAGTGCAATGTTACTGCCTTAAAATCAATTCAAACACACCCAAAAAATCTGGCTGATGCATCTCTACCAACGGGTGCTACGCAAAAAGAGTGGCTAGCAAAATATAATCAAATCATCCATCAATACATTTAATACATGCTACGTTCTTAATTTATGATTCTTTATCCTTCATTCTAAATTATACAAAATGCAAACAATACATCCTACTACACGATGGGGCGGCCATGTTAACTGAGGGCAACCAGGGGTTGGATCACAGAAACACCCTTGGGAGCTGCCACCTGATGTGCCAAGACTACTTTTATTCCTGTTTTCCCTGCCAGGTGAGGACTCCAGCACCCTGTCTTGCCAGGCCAGACACTCCCGTCTGCTCCAACACAGACCCAGGGTCTGAATCACTTGTCCCAGAGCTGCGAGTTTACCTGAAAACAGCTCACAGAAGTGTGCTTGTCTCTAGCACTCAGATGCTCAACTCCCAATGGGGTCTAAACCCAAATAAATCTGTTTTACCCTGCATAAAGCTTATAACTCATAAATTGTTCGCCCTCTATAACACTGATAGAGAGAGATGCACAGTTGTTTGCTCCCCCAGGTATTAATACATACTCTGAGTTAATTAATAAGTAAAAAGTGATTTTATTAAATACAGAAAGTAGGATTTAAGTGGTTCCAAGTAGTAACGGATAGAACAAAGTAAGTCACCAAGCAAAATAAAAGAAAATGCGCAAATCTATGTCTAATCAAACAGAATACAGACAAGAACCTCACCAGTTCCAGAATGCTCCCTTTTACAGGCTAATCTCCTTTTAGCCTGAATCCAGCAATCACTCACACCCCCTGTAGTTACTGTCCTTTGTTCCAGTTTCTTTCAAATATCCTGAAGTGTGGAGAGGCACTCTTTTTAGCCAGCTGAAGACAAAATGGAGGGGTCTCTCACAAATTTAAATAGACTTTCGCTTGTGGGTGGAGACCCCCCTTCTCACGCCTATGAAAAGTCCAGCTCCAAGTTGGAGTTCTGGAGTCACCTGGGCAAGTCACATGTCCCTGCATGACTCAGTCTTTACAGGCAGAAGCCATTGTCCACATGGTATCTTGCATGTCTCCAGGAAGACTTCTTATGTGGATTGGAGCATTCCAAGATGCATTGTTCCCCAAGTGCTTCCTGATGGCGAATTCCTTCCTAAAGAAACTGATCAAATGCCTCCCAAAGTTTACTCAGAAACCAAGCAAGTATACAGCCCATATTGTTAACCTCAAGTAGAAAATGATATATGTGTACAGATAGGATGAATAGATATAGTAGACCATAACCTTTACGGAGATATGTTACATTGCACAGGCAGCACAAAACATATTCCAGTTATGTCGTACATACATTTATAAGCACCCCCCCCATAAAGCCTTATGGGGTACGCTGTCACACTGTCACCTGA
The DNA here is from genome assembly GCF_013100865.1 of Trachemys scripta elegans. Lineage (NCBI taxonomy): Eukaryota > Metazoa > Chordata > Testudines > Emydidae > Trachemys > Trachemys scripta. The sequence goes on from NW_023260516.1 coordinate 502,928, forward strand.
CGTGCTGAGATTACCTCTGAGCCCGTTTTCCCTGCCAGCTTGGGACTCCAGAACCCTGCCTTGTTGAGCCAGACACGCCTGCCTGCTGCAACACAGACCCAGGTCTGCTCCACTCCCCCAAAGCTGCAGACTTAACTGAAAACCACTCAGCAGGTCATCTATCTCCAGCACCCAGACACCCGGCTCCCAATGGGATCCAAACCCCAAATAAATTCATCTTACTCTGTATAAATCTTATACGGGGTAAACTCATAAATTGTCCACCGTCTATAACATTGATAGAGAGAGATGCACAGCTGTTTGCTCCCCCAGGGATTAATCACTTACTCTGGGTTAATTAATAAACAAAAGTGATTTTATTAAGTATAAAAAGTAGGATTTAAGTGGTTCCAAGTAATAACAGACTGAACAAAGTAAGTTACCAAGCAAAACAAAACAAAACACGCAAGTCTGAGCCTAATACATTAAGAAACGGAATACAGGTAAATCTCACCCTCAGAGATGTTCCAATAAGCTTCTTTCACAGACTAGACTCCTTCCTAGTCTACAGGACCCGCTCTAGGCACCAGCAAAACAAGCACCTGCTTGGGGCGGCACATTCCCAGGGGCGGCACAGCAGCTGGTAGCAGCTGTGGAGGTGCAGCTGGGCCCGCATGGCCTGAGCCGCGCAGTGCAGGGCGCAGGGCATCTGCAGCACGCGGGCGCCGCTCACCACCTCGGACACGTTGTCGTGGTGCACGTCGCCCATGCCGGCCGTGTCGAAGAGCAGGCGCAGCGCCCCGAGGCTCACCCCCTTCACCCGCAGGATGTCCGGGGACGAGCACGCGGGAAATAGTCGCTCTTGGCCGCCAGCACCGACTTGTGGGCTTGGATCCGCCGGCCGGACACTTCGATCACCAGGTCCGGCTCCTTCGAGACCGGCTGCTGCGGGCTCCAGGGCTGCACTCCAGCCTGGGGACAGTAAGTGCCAGGCGGCGGCCGGGCGATGTCGCCTCCTCCCGCCTCGGACTCAGATGCGCCTTGTTAATCTCCCACTGGCTCTTCACCACCCGGCTGCAGGAGGAGCCTGCTCCGGGCCCCCGCCCCGGGCAGACTGAAGCACAAGGAGGAGCCGAAACCGCAGGGAGCTTGCAAAGGGAGCGCGGAGCTTTCCCCACCCCCTCTCTCCTCTTCCCCAGCTGATGCGCTCCCTTCCATGGAGCCGGGCTGCTGCCGGCTGCCGATGCTTCTCTCCGCCTCCCCCAGAGCTTTCCCCGGTGGCCCGAGCTGCTGCTCCGCTCCTCCGCAGAGCCTTTTTGGGCAGGTCTTTGCCTCACTGATATTCCCATCACCTGGATAGGACTGGGCTCTCCATGGCTCTAGCAGATCCTGGACCTGGCTAATGTCCCCCCCCCCACTCCCAGCGCAGCCGCACAGTCAGCAACCCCTTCGCCTTCCTCTTCTCCCCCCCTCCCTTTTTCCTTTTTTCCCTTTGCGGTTTAAGGTTGAACATCACTGTGGGCTTTCCTTGCTCAACTCTCCTTCTTGGCACATGGTCAATTTCAGCCTTGTTTCCCAGCCTGGCCTCCTCTCACATGCTGCCAGCAGAAAGGGGTGTGGCGGCAGCCGTCCCTGCAGCCACTCGCTGCTGAACTTTTCAACTTGACTAATTCCAACATCGGTTAGATCTCTATAATCATCATAGGCGTGCTGCAGCTTGATTGCTCAGACTTTCCGTGAGTGGCATTGACAGGTCAACGTATAATAATAAAGTATCTCATTTCCTGTTCCTTGGGGGAGCTGGGTTTTTTTTTTCCTGGCGCAATTTAATTTTTGATGAGCCTTTTTCCTATTTTTTTTTCTTCAGAGTAAGCGACACATGTCCTTTCACGAGTGAAAGATCACTGAGTTTTAACAGTTTTGATTTACCTAGATGTTCGCATGCATCTCCCAGGATCAGTTGGACTAATTGCGCTGTTTTATTTCAGCTCAAAGAGGAGCTAAAGATTTTCCTTGGACTTTCTGCTCTGAAATTTGCAGCAACAGAATCAACTAAACATGCTGATGTGTGATTATATTCTGCGATTATTGCCCCAATATGCAAACATGTGTACAAGCCAAAAAAAAAAAAGGGGGAGGGGGGAGCGTCCAAAATTTTTTTTGCTTGGGGTGGCAAAAAACCTAGAGCCGGCCCTGCTAGTCTGGGCCCAATCCTTTCCCCTGGTGCAGTCCTTGTTAATTCCAGCAGACAATTTAGGTGGAAAGCAGGGGTTTTGTCATGACTGGCAGCCCCCTTTGTTCGGTTCCATCCCCTTTTATAGTTTTGGCACAAGGCGGGAATCTTTTGTCTCGCTGGGTCCCCACCCCTCCTTCTAAATGGAAAAGCACCAGGTTTAAGATGGATTCCAGTATCAGTTGACATTTTCACATGTCCTGTGAGAACCCTAATCTCCATTCTTCCAGGGCTGGCCCGACCGGACCCAGGAAGGTTTGCGAGTAAACAGAGCCATTTACAGGTCATTGATTCTGAAGCACCCGTAACGGCCTCCACTTAACATGTTTACATCAGTAATACAAGTTTATATCTTATTCTCCTAACTCCAGACATAGAAATAATACATGCAAACAAATGGGATGAACACACTCAGTAGATCATAAGCTTTGTAATGACACCTTACAAGAGACCATTTGCATATTCCAGTTACATCATATTTCCACTCATAAGCATATTTCCATAAAACATTAGGGAGCGCAATGTCACAGGGCCTTTCACATCTAGAGAGATGACTCTAATCAGCATCCTTTTCTCTAACCACTAGACCCCCCTCCTGCCCCCCAGTCCCCAACCAGATCCAGGGAGAGAACCCAGGTGTCCTGGCTCCCAGCCTCTCCCACTCAATCACTAGACCCCATTCCCCTCCCAGAACTAGGGTATATAACAGGGTAGGTGCCGGGCATCAGGTTTACAGAGTTTCACTGGCAGTAGCAGAAACAGGAAGTGAGCGCCGGCTCTGGGCAGACTTCCCCTTTCACAGATTTATTGTCTGTTTGTTTAGCAACTCAGAATATAAATTTACTCCTATGTCACCCCCTCACAGGGGCCAGAAATCACAACCCCTCTTTGCCACATCACTTGACTAAGAATAGATTCTGCATCAACACGAACTGAGAAGGAGGTTGGCCAGATCCCTCCACCTTCATGCTCCAGGGCAGGTGCTGGGCCCACCCGGGTCAGGAAGGAAATTCTGTCCCGCGCCATTGGAGAGGGTTGCTCCTTTGCGCACGGGAGGGGGCAGGAAGAACCCTCCTCTGCTCTGAGCAGCTGCTCCAGGGAGGCTAGATGGACCTGTTGGGAAAGGTCAGGGCAGCCTGGGCAGCTCTTGACACCTCCTGAGATTCCCCCTGTTCCCAGCTGGTCCCTGGACTGGGCAGCTCCCATGTGGGGCTGGGAGGTGATGTGTGTGTGTGGGTGGGCTTAGGCAGCTGCAGGAGGGGATGTGGTTTGCTGGCATGGCAGGGAGTTGGCTTTGCTCTGACCGTGGTAGATTTGGCCTGGAGATTGCAGAGAAACCATCTGATGGGAAGAAAGGGGCCGAGCGCATTAGGGGTTTTCTGGGGCTGCAGCACCTGGTGCAGTTCCTCATTCCGCTCGCACTCAGGCCTCAGGCTGGGTGGAGCTAAGCACCGGGGTGTTTGTAGCAGCGCTGAGGGGCCCCCCACTGCCCTGTCATGGCGTCTGCTCTCACCGTCCTCCTCCTCGGTGAGTATCGGAGACAGCCAGGGCGTGTGCCCATGGAGGGGGGCAGGATCTGAGCCCCGGGTGTAGGAGTCAGTTACTCTTGGATCTGGTCCCTAACGAGCTGTTTCCTTTCCAGGCTGCTGGCTGGCTGGGCGGAACGGGGTGTCGGGAGGTGAGTATCTGTGGGCAATGGGGCAGCTGGGGAAATTTCCACATTAAGGAGGAGGGATGTGGATGGGGGGTGGGAGGGTGCAGATCCCCCAAAGTGATGATCCTGTCAGACCCCTGCTCCCACCCACACCCAGAGGTGGGGACTGAGACCTCGTTCCACTCATTACAGGGATGGGCACCACACAGGGTGAATTCACCTGCACTCAAAGCTCTGCCCCCCAGACTCAGGGCACCAGCCACCCCACAGCGCCCCTGAACTGTGCCCGAGGAGCTGGCAGGAGCCCGGGGAACGGGTCAGGCAGAGCAGGGCTGTAAGACATGGACACGCAGAGGGACTGGAGCAAGGCAGTGTTGTGTCTCACCCTCAGCTTGCTGCACACGTGCGTGTCACTGCTTTGCTCGTGGATCTGGCTCAGCCCGACCCGGCGTTTGGAACGTCCCCTGAATGGCTTTGGGAATATCCCATCCCCAGTGGGGCCGCCGGCACCGTGCAGCGTGGAACTAAATCCCCAGCGTCTGGGAGCGGTTTGGGGCGGAGCAGAGCCAGAGTTTGAGCCCCAGGGGTGGGCAGGAAAATATTAGAACAACCGGGGGATTTTGCAAATGTGTTTTTCGGCGTCTTTGCTCAAAGGACTCACATTTGTCCCACGAACCCCACCCCGCACTCCTGTGCATACAGCACATTGCCAGACAATTGGAGTAAATGTGGTTTTTAGAATATTTTAAAGAATAATCTACGTTCAGCCCAAGTACAGCAGAGCTGCCACTCAGCTACAACGTTAGAAAAACAGAAGCGGGTGATTCTGATCTCAGCCCCTGGGGTCAATCCAGAGTCACTCTTGACTGCAGCGGGGGCAGGGCTGAATTGACCCTGGATAACTAAGGGAATCAGAGACAGGAAATCTCCTTTCCCCCTGCTGTGTCTCTCCCCGGCTGGGAGCCGCGGGGCCGGGCCTGCACCCCAGGGACGGACGGAGGGTAAAACGCTGGAGCGACAGATGGGCAGAGGATTGAACCAGATGGACACGATTTGTGTCACCCCCACTTACTGCCTGTTTGTTTGTGAATCCAGAGGGGTCCTACCCCAAACCCTCCATCTCCGTCAGCCCCGGTGGGGTGATCCCCGTGGGGGGAAACGTCACCATCCGGTGCCGGAATCAGCACCTGGGCATGAGGTTCCTCCTCTACAAGGATGAAGATGAGACCCAGCTGACTTACACAGACCCTGCTGGCTCTGAGGCTGAATTTCCCATCACCAGCGCCAGACGGGAACAGAGCGGAAACTACACCTGTCGCTATAGCAACAGAACAGGACGAGCTGCCTACTCGGAGCCCAGCGACCCCGTGCAGATCATTGTAGCAGGTGAGGGGCCCAGCCCGGCATCTCGGCTCCCAGCCCCACACCCAGCCAAGCCCCGGGGGGATCTCCCTAAGCCCTGGCACCCAAAGGGAGATCTCAGCCCCCTGGAGGTGGGCATGTGGGGAGGGGGGAGATCTCAGGTGGTGCCCTGGATCCCAGGGGAAACCCTCACCCTGTCTCTGCCCTGTCTCATGCTGGGGACGGGGCGCAGTGGATGTGCCAAGGTCTGTCTCACGCCCCATCTCCCTCCCACTGCAGAGCTCAGCTCCCCCAAACCCTCCATCTCCCTGGGAGGAGCGGTGTCGGGGTCGGTGCCGGGGGCTGGAGTTTGTTCTGTACAAGGCTGGGGCCAGGAACGCAGACAGAGGCAACTATACCTGCTATTACCCCCACCCTCCCCAACTCGTATCCCGACACCTGCTCAGGGCCCAGAGACCCCGTGCATCTGGTGGTAGCAGGTGAGGGGCCCGACTCGGCATCCCCGTTCCCAGCCCCACACCCAGCCAGCCCGACAGGGGGGCTCCATGCCAATGGGACACTCAGAGCCAGGCTCTGCTCTGAGTCCTGGGCCCAGCAAAGGGGACTGTCCCGATTTATGGTCCCAGCTTTGGAGCAGCCTCTGGGAGCCCTCGTCAATGTGCCAGACCCCCTGGGGATCTCACTCTTCCTTCAGGGCAAGCCCCGCGGCTCCCCCGCCTCCTTAGGCTGGACCCCTGGGCCGGCTGCCCCCCGGCTTCCCGTCACAAGCGCTGTTCGGAAGTGCCACTGAGGCAGATCCCGAGGGAGCCGGGTACAATCTTGGGGAGCAACGTGCCCCTACTCCAGCCTCTGCAGGACACCCCGCTGCGCGGGCACACAGGAGGGACTAGGAGGCCACTGCACCCAGTGCAGAAGTCTTAGGTTTGCCCGGAGAGAAGAACGTTATAGCTGGGTCCAGCCTGGTTCTCCAGAGCCCCTGCCAAGCGGTGCCCCCCTGGGCCCCTGATCTGTCCCTCGGCTCCCTCTCTGTTCAGCTTCCCGGGCTAACCCCGGCCTCCCGCCTTTCCTCAGTCCTTGGCTGTCCGGCCAGTCACACCCGGCTGGCTTCCTGCAGGGGCTGGGCCATCCATGGTCGTTAGTTGGCGGCAGGTAGCAAATGTCCCGGAGATGGGCTTTGCCCTGGGGCCCCCCAAACCCGAGACACCGTTCAAACATATGTCGTGGCCTGGCCGGGAGTAAACAGCCTTTGTTCGTGACCTAGTTAACCATTCAACATAGAGGAGAAACTGAGGCAAACATGGAATTTGTACCAAATATTTACAGAAAATTCCCACTCTGTCACAGGGAAGCCCAGCCAGGGAGCAGGGACGGAGTCACTGGGGGTGTTTGTGTTCCCCAGCCATGGGGCAGCAGCAGCCACTGGAGATTCAGAGCAGAGGGAGGGGAGATCCCTGCCCCCAGGGGGAGCTGCAGAGTAGGGGTCTTTCCCAGGGGGAGGCTCCCCCGGGCTGCCCGCACTCTGGGGACGCACAGAGGAGTCGGGGCCTAGGGGCTGCCAAGTTGGCACCATCCCCAGCCATGAAAATCCATCCCCCGCCCCCTGGAAATGACCCTGATGATCAATGCAGCAAATCTCCCCCACCGACGGATCTGGGAGGGGAGCGAAGCCTCCTGCTCAGACACGAACCCGCCACTAACGGGGCAGCAGAGGCTTCCTCTGGGGGCAGCTGGGCCCATCAGTGGCCACGGGCGGTGGCCTGGAGCTCCCCGCGAAGCAGCCAGTATGGGAGGCGGGATACCGGGCTAGATGGGCCCGTTGGCCTGAGGCGGTGTGTGTGCCGGGTTGAATCACAGAAACTCCTTTGGGAACTGCCACCTGATGTGTTGAGTCTAACTCTGAGCCCATTTCCCCTGCCAGCTTGGGACTCCAGAACCCTGCCTGGTTTGAGCCAGACACGCCTGCTTGCTGCAAACACAGACCCAGGTCTGAACCACATCCCCCACAAGCTGCAGGCTTCACTGAAAACAGCTTAAGAAGTGCTCCTGTCTTTAACACTCAGATGCTCAACTCCCAATGGGGTCTAAACACAAATAAATCCGTTTTACCCTGTATAAAGCTTATGCAGGGTAAACTCATAAATTGTTCTCCCTCTATAACACTGATAGAGAGATAGGCACGGCTGTTTGCCCCTCCACCCAGATATTAATACATACTCTGGGTTAATTAATAAGTAAAAAGCGGTTTTATTAAATACAAAAAGTAGGATGTAAGTAGTTCCAAGTAATAATAGACAGAACAAAGTGAATTACCAAGCAAAATAAAATAAAGCATGCCGGTCCAAACCTAATACAGTAAGAAAATGATTATAGATGAAATCTCATCCTCAGGGATGTTTCAGTAAGCTTCCTTTTACAGACCAGTCTCCTTCTAGTCTGGGTCCAGCAATCACACACACACACCATGATTACTGTCCTTTGTTCCAGTTTCTTTCAGGTATCCTTTGGGGGTGGAGAGGCTATCTCATGAGACAGTTGAAGACCAAATGAAGGGGTCTCCCAGGGATTTAAATAGACTTTATCTTGTGGGTGGACACTCTTCCCACCCCCTGTGCAGAATCCGAGCTACAAGATGGAGTTTTGGAGTCACATGGTGTGACAAACTGGGCCTGTTCTTACTGTGGTGTGTGAATGCTGACAGGGGAGGGTGGCTAGGATAGTCTGCATTGGGGGAGGGGAGTCTGAGTCTGCCCGAGGGCGAATACCTGAGCGTGTAACATGAGAACCCAGGAAGGGGTTGGAGGCCAGGTGACACCTTGGCCCGGGAAACTGAACAAAGGCTGTGGGAGGGGTCGCTGAAGGGAGAGTGCTGGAAGCGGGCTGGAGAGATGGCTTCGAGGCAGAGATGGCTCTGACCCCCCCCAAAGGGGGGTGGGCTGGGATGCCCTGGGACCCCAAGCTGGACCTAACTGAGGGGGGCCCAGTTGTCTGTGTCTGCAAGACCTGTCTTGGACTGTATTCCTGTCATCCAAATAAACCTTCTGCTTTACTGGCTGGCTGAGAGTCATGGTGAATCGCAGGAAGCCGGGGGTGCAGGGCCCTGAGTCCCCCAATACTCTGTGACACATGGGCAAGTCACATGTCCATGCATGACTCAGAACTGACAGGTGGCAGCCATTGTTCACATGCTATCTTGAACGTCCCCAGATAGACTTCTTAAGTGGATTGGAGACTTCCAAGGTTCCCTTGTCTGTTAAGTGTTTCTTGATTGGGCACTTAATTTGCAAATTCCTTTCTAAGAAGCTACCCAAATGCTTTACTAAGACTACTTAAAATCAAACAAGTACACAGCCAATATTCATAACTTTGAATACAACAATGACACATGCATACAAATAGGATTAATACATTCAGTAGATCCTAACCTTTACAGAGATATGTGACATGGCATATGTAGCTGTCACGGACTCACAGATCATGCCCACTCTTGGCCCCGTGCGGTCCGGGAGGGAGTGCCCCTTTCAGTGCGACAGCCCTTCTTGGGGATCCACTCTCTCTCGGGGTCAGGCCCCTCCACCTCCTGGAGCCGCACCGCTCTGAGCCTTAGCACGTCTGTCTCTGCCATGGGCCCCCTCAGGGAGTCCCCTCGCTCTGGACCCCCTGGGCCTCCACCCCGAAGGGGTTGATGCAACCCTGTTCTCTAGACCGGAGTGACTCTCAGCCAGCATGAAACAGGAGGGTTTATTGAGGGTTGAACACAGCACAGGAAACTCTCAGGGCCTCAGGCTTGGCCTCCCTCAGCACAGCACATCCCAGTCTCTCTGCATCCAGGTGGGCTCTGCCTGCTCCCCCTCTCCAGCCCAGAACCCCCCTACTTCCCAGCTGGGCATCTGAGATCACCGGCCCCAGGCAACCCTCTGTCCATTGTCTTCTCTCCAGGTAAACAGGGTCGTAAACCGGGGCCTCCTCTCCTCGCTTCTGTCCTCTGGCTGGAACCGGCTGGTTAGATCACTGGGTCCTCACTCTGCAGCCCATTGTCCGCCCACTGGCCAGAACCGGCTGCATCTCCTCAGCTGGGCCTCCGGGTCACCAGGTCGCCAGGTCACCGGTCGCTGGGGTATCCATCCTCCCGGCCATCGGCTGGGTCCCCACGTCCTCTCTCCGGTCCTCTGCAAAACAAAATCCCTCTCCTCTCACCTCGTTAAACCAGTAACACCCAGGGAAACTGAGTCCCACCCCCTCCGCATGCAAACCATTGAAACTCCACCGAAAACAAGAAAATCCCCCACTTCGTCACAGTAGCACAAAACATAATCCAGTTATGTCAAATTTACATTCATCAGCATATTTCCATAGAAGATATGGGCTGCAGCGTCACAGTGTGTCCAGGCCTGGCTAGTGCCATGGCCCCAAGTGGGGGTGGGGCTGGAAATGACACCCAGGCTGGATCAGACAGCGCCCCATAGCGCTGCGCTAGTGGGGCCAGCCCTGACTGATGGGGAGAGCGCCCCCTACCGAGCCCCCCGCCCTGCAGCCCAGTGCCCCCAGCACAACAAATCCCCCAAATCTTGCTGGCTCTGACCCCACTCGATACCCTGGGGCCCCCAACATCCTCCCCAAAGAATTTCGTGCTGCCTGCGCCCTGCGGTGTCCCAGCCCCTTGGGCGCTGCCTGGGATGGGAGGGGCTCAGGGGGGACAGACCAGCTGATCCCGGCACTCACGGCTGCTGCTGTTTCCCAGGCGGATCGGAATCGCCGGCACCTCCGGGTCTGACCAGCCCCATCATCGCCGGGGTGAGCGCGGCAGCTGCCGGCCTCCTCCTCCTCCTCCTTGTGGCCTTCGTGTGCTTCAGAAAAACCCAAGCCAGTGAGTGCCCCGCCCAGCGAGGGAAGGGTTAAACCTGCGGCTAAGCAGGGCGGGATGGGGTCACGGCTGGGATGCGGGATTGTGCCGGGACAGCCAAGGAGCAGGGGGGGCTCAGCAGGGGGCACTGAGTGAGTAATCCCTGTACACACAGCTGTCCCACCCCAGAGGTGGCCGCATTTCAGCGCTGAGTGAGGGGTCCCTGTTTAACGAGCCCCTGGCACCGTGCTTCTCAGGTACCTGGGATGCCACGGGAGCCACTGGCCTGTGGATCAGGTTCGTTATAACGAGTCACTAATGAGGGAGGTTTGGGGACCAGAAAAACCCCCGGAGTCAATCTGCCCCTCCCCCCGGTGCATGCCATGGTGTTGTGCTGCCCCCTGGTGGTCTGGCCCAGCCCAGCAGGGATCCAGGCTCAGCACCAGCAGCAGAGGGGAGCCCCCCCAGACCCCCCCCATCCCTGCTGCCCTGTGGGGGTGAGTGGCCGGGTGCTGGGACCGGGGGATCCCGATTGGCTCATGGAGGATTCTGGTTTGTGTCCCTCTGCAGGAAAAGGAGCCGCACCGAGACCGAGCAGGTAGGAACCCAGCTCCTCCCCGTCCTGATCGACCTGCCGGGGTCACAGGGCTCCTGGGTTCTGTCCCAGCTCGGGGAGGGGAGTGGGGTCTAGTGGTTAGAGCGGGAGGGCGGTTAGGGTAAAGCATGAGGGAGGATAGGGGTCTCTCTGGGTTTGTCGGGGAATCTCCCTGCGGGTGGGGGGATATGACATTTACAAGGGGATTTTCTCTTTTTTGGCGCCAGCCCTTTGGGGGTGTCGAAGGCCCTGGATCAGCAAGACCCTGTCTGTGAGTAACACACCCAAGAGGGTACAAGGGTGGGACAGGAGCCCTGGAGAGGGGTGGAGCTTGTGGGGGCTCCACCCACATGGGGCTGCTGCTGGGCGGGACTAAGGAGAGGGTCCTAGAGGTAGCTGGTGTCAGCTGAGCTTCTTGCCTCCCTCCACACCAACTCCTTGGGGGCCACCCTCCCTTCCCCCTCTAGGTTAGGGACTCCCTCTGTGGGGCCCCCCATTCTCCCCCACAGGCCTGGGGCTTTGTGTGTCCCCACTTCACTTCTCCATCAGACCTTCCCAGCCAATGACCTGTGGGGAATCCCCATCCACTCCTGGCTCCCAGCCCCCTGCTCTAACCACTAGACCCCACTCCCCTCCCACAGCCAGGGTGAGAACCCAGGAGTCCTGACTCCCAGCCCCCCTGCCCCGCTGTATCCCCCTAGACTCTGCCACCGTCTCTGTGCCTCAGTTTTCTTCCCTCCCTGTAACACGGGGCTAATGACCCTGGCCCATGCTGTGGGTTGGAAGAGGAGGGTGGCTGTGCTGGGCTCTGACCCCCTGGGTGGACAGAGGGGTCGGAGCTGGGTGTGGGGTTCTGCTCTGGGCCGGCCGGGGGTGCAGCTCAGCGGGTGTCTCTGTTCCGCAGACGCCTCCATGGACGAAGGGAAACAGCCGCCGACCCTGGTAAGTGTACCCTGTTCTCCCATGGGGCCTGACCCCATCCTTGACCCCCATGGGCCCCACTCACCTTATGTGGCACACTCAGTATTTTGGGGTGGGGACTGGGTTGCTGGGAGGGGCTTATGGGATCACCAGCTGGGATTGCAGGGGTATGTGTGTGTTTGGTGAGGGGTAGGTGCACACACACACACACACACACTTCAGTGACTCTCTCCCCACCCAGCCGCAGGAGCCCGACCCCGGCGCCGAAGGACTCACCTACGCCGAGTTGGACCACCAGGCGCTGCAGGCCAAGCGGGGGGGCCCAGCCCCTGCCCCCGAGCCCGCCCAGCCCAGCATGTACGCCGCGATCAACGTGAGCCAGGGGACCCCGCAGTGAGAGCCCCCCGCAGCCATGGGGTGCCGACCCCCACGGGGCAACAGACTCACCCACCTGCAGCGCCAGCCACGAGAACTTTGCTTCTAGGGAAGACTTGGGGCCAGGGGACGTCCCAGGCTGCCCTCCCACTGCTGCAGCCCCATCGCATCGAGCTGCTGTTCCCCTGCCCCGCGCACACCAACATGTGGGGGGTTGGGGGATTGTGTGACTCAGCACCGGGAGGGGAAGGGGACACATTGAGGCAGCTTTTATGTGATTTTACACATCCTGTTAATCTCCAGATTTGCAATAAACACAGAACCACAAACCAACCCCCTGGGCAGGCCCCAGCCCCGCTGTCCCTGCGCCTGGAGAGTGTGTCACACCTGGGGGAGAAGGGATTGCTCTGAGACGGCCATGGGCCCCTCCTGCTCTAACCACTAGACCCCAGTCCCCTCCCAGAGCCGGGGTATATTACAGGGTCGCTGCCGGGGAATCAGGTTTACGCAGAGTTTCACCGGCAGTAACAGAAACAGGAAGCGAGCGCGGGCTCTGGACACACTTCCCCTTTTTCCGGATTTTTCGGCTGCTCCTTTAGGAATTTAGGATCTAAATGTATCCCTCCCTCCCCACCTCACAGGGGCCAGCACCCACGGCTCCTATGGCCCGTCTCTGTCTCACACCACTTGGCTAAGAACAGCATCTGCAGTGACACTACCTGGGAAGGAGGTTGGCCAGGTCCCTCCACCATCATGCTCCAGGGCGGGCGCTGGGCCCAGCTGGGTCAGGAAGGAACCTCTGCCCTGCTCCATGGGAGAGGGTTGCTCCGCGGGGGGTACTGTGTGGTGTGGTGGGAGCTCTGAGCTGCTGCTCCAGGGAGGCTAGATGGGCCTGTTGGAAAAGGTCAGGGCATCCTGGGCACCTCTTGATGCCTCCTGAAAGTCCCACGTTCCCAGCTGAGAAGAAGACAATGGACAGAGGTGGAGCTTGTGGCCGGTGATATCAGATGCCCAGCTGGGAAGCAGGGGGGCTCTGGGCTGGAGAGGGGTAGCAGGCAGAGCCCACCTGGATGCAGGGGAGACTGAGATGTGCTGTGCTGAGGGAGGCCAGGCCTGAGGCCCGGAGAGTTTCCTGTGCTGTGTTCAACTCTCAATAAACCCTCCTGTTTTACGCCGGCTGAGAGTCACTCCAGTCTAGAGAACAGGGTTGCATCAACCTCTTCAGGGGTGGAAGCCCGGGGGGTCCTAAGCGAGTGGACTCCCTGAGAGGGCCCACGGTGAGAGACAGACGTGCTAAGGCTCAGAGAGGTGCGGCTCCAGGAGGTGGAGGGGCCTGACTCCGAGAGAGAGTGGACCCCCGAGAAGGGCTGTTGCACTAAAAGGGGCACCCCCCACGGACCGCACAGGGCCAAGAGTGCGCACGATCTGTGAGTCTGTGACACCCAGTACCTCACTACCATGGATCTTACCAAAGGCTACTGGCAGGTGCCTTTGGACCAGGAGGCCAGGGCGAAGTCTGCTTTCACCACCCCAATAGGGCTCTTGAAGGTCCTGGTCCTGCCTTTCGGCCTCAAGGGGGAACCTGCCACCTTCCAGCGCCTGGTGGATCAGTTGCTAAGGGGGATGGAGGACTTTGCTCTGGCGTATATTGAGGGTGCCCATGGCAAGAGACAGACGTGCTAAGGCTCAGAGAGGTGAGGCTCCAGGAGGTGGAGGGGCCGGACCCTCTGAGAGAGTGGACCCCCGAGAAGGGCTGTCACACTGAAAGGGGCACCCCCCACCGACCGCACGGGGCCAAGAGTGGGCACGATCTGTGAGTCCGTGACACACGTGAAGAGAGAATTGAAGATATGTTTTTCCAGTCCTTCAAACCATTTTCAGTAACCGATGTACCAATTGCGTGATTTCTAAACAACTTGCAGCAAAAACAAAACACAGAGTCCTTCGACACTGAATATTGTAACCAGTTTCGATGAATTTCTTCCCCATGAATGAGTTTCCTCTTGTAATGCTGAGCAGAGAATTTTCTTTTATTTCCATCCTTAGGGAAGGGAAATTCATGAACTTGTTCGGGTCCATGTTCCACGAGAATTTGCCGCACGCTGTCATCACACCTGGGCCATGAAGCTGGGTCCCCATATTGTAACTTGTTTGTAACGTCCTCATCCTTCCTTCCTTCTACTTCATTTACTTCAATTTCTGCATGTGTCTCTGAAGGTGAATACATCTTCTCCACTTCCATATCAGTCTGATGGTGTGAGCTGCCTTCATCTAGAAGTAAGTTTCCATCATCTTGAGTTTCCAAACTGCTTTTTTGTGGCTGTGATCTACCCTCATCTCCAAGTAATATACCTTCATCTTGATGTTCCAAACTGCTTCTGTGCGGATGTGAGCTAACCTCCCCTCCAGGTAAAATTCCTTCATCTGGATGCTGTGAACTTCTTCCATCTTTATTTGGATTAAAGAGAAGATATTTCAGGAAGGATCCCTGTTGTTTTGCTTGGTCCTTTTCCTTCTCAGCCTTTCGTTTACGATACCCAGCTCCGGAGGGTTTTCTTTTTCCTCTTTCTGCCATGGGGCATTTGAATATTGTTATGTACTGTGCTCCTGACTGCAAGCCTTTTAGCACACTTCGACACACCACATGGTTGGCGATTTAAACCACATTGCAGCCATCCCAACACGTCTTTTCACTGCTTAAAGGGTCAATGATTAGTAACATACACTCCCTTACCTATTAAAACAGTTAGTTACAGCGTTTATACAGAAACAAAATGACCTTTTTTGACGTTATAACCCGACACCGGTTGTTTGGAAAGTAACTCACGTCCTCACGTTTACCCGCTTGGAGTGTGACATCATCACTTTCGTAGTCTATTAAGTGTTAACGCTGTTGCTTTTCTTTTATGGACCTTATTTATTACATGTGAACCAGTTATAACAGAGAAACGTGGATTTAGTACATCTTTGAATCTGTATCATGCCGACGAAAAATCTGCTTTTAACCGTCTTAATTTAAATGAAACAAGCACAAAAACAGTTTCCTTCCCTTGTGAAATCTTTCTTTTTTAACTTTCCCTTTATGTTTTTAGCAGTTTATGTTTAATAAAGAACTGTTCTGTATTTGCTTGTGTTTTTAAGTTATCTCTGCTGCCTTCTGATTGCTCACGTCCAGTTCCAAACGAGGGGTGTGGTTGGTTGGTCAGTTCATAACTCTGGGGTTCTACTGTAGTGGTCAGTGGAAGATTGCAGACAAGACCTTGTGATCTCCTGGCTCCCAGCCCGATGCACCTTCCCCAATGCTGCAGGGTGCACTGAGGGTGATCTCTCCCCCCTCCCCACAGAGACATAGACAAGCTGGGAGCTGCATGATGCTTGGCCAGGCTGATGGGCCCAGGGTTTCCTGGTTTTGCAGGGACCTCTGCTTGCTTTGGCTGCCCTAGATTTTGCCTGCAGATTAGAGACAACATGTGATGGACGCAGGAAGACACGAGACATGATAGACTTCCTGTAGCTGGAGCAACCAGCTGAGTTCCTCATTTGGGACTCAGAGTTGGACTCCAGGGTGTTGGTGGCAGTGCTGAGGGGCCCCTCGCTGCCCCCATCATGGCATCTGCTCTCACCGTTCTCTTCCTCGGTGAGTATCGAATAAAGCCAGGGCATGTGCCCATGGGGGTGGGGGGAGGATTTGAGATAGGGCGTGTGGCCATGGGGGGCAGATCTGAGACCAGGGCATGTGCCCTTGGGTGTGGGATCTAAGGCCAGGGTGTAGGATCCAGTTGCTTTGGGATCTGGTCACTAATGAGCCATCTCCTCTCCAGGCTGCTGGCTGGCCGGACACAGCGGGGTGTGGGGAGGTGAGTATCAGTCTGTGGGGAGGAAGGAGGAGGGGATACGTGGGGTGGGGAAAAGAGGAACTGAGCCCTGAACCTTCCCCAAAACTCAACCCAAACTCCCCCTGTGAGATCAGACCCATCCCCGTTCTTCTGTCACTCCCCCACCCCCTGCCATGGAGTAACTAGGAGCTGAATCTGGCTCCCAGGGTCCGGCGAAGCAGACGGGAACCATCCCCTGGTTCAATGTCCTGCCCCCGACAGTCTGAGAATCAGGGCGGGGGGCGGGCGCGGGACGTGGATTTATTTCAGCTCATACAAACGCTAACAGGGCCTGTCTGTGGGCTCTAGATCCCCTCGGGGAATTGAAACGTTCCCGGTCAGTGCAGCCGTGGGGGAGAACCCACCAGATACACCACCAACAGCTCCCTCCCCTACACTCACAGCCCCCCGCCCCCTTCCCAAGGCCTGGGGAAAGGTGGGTCTTGTGCAACTCCTGCCAGTCACAGACTATTTCCAACTATGGGGCCGGGGCAAGAGCTGGAGGGGGGCACTGGTCAGGCTCCCTGGCTGGCCTCAGGTGGGGCTGTGGGGGGGGACAGGCAGGTGATCTCTCATGCAGCCGGGTCCTGAGCCACATCTGGGTAAACCCCCTGCCCCCAAGCCCCAACCCCCCCCAAGTGCCAACCCTGGTAGGGGACTGACTCCTAGAGAGGCCAAATGATGGATGGACTGAACTGGGGTAGGGGGACGTGGGGGGCTGTGTCTCCCCTGTTTAACTCCTGCTCTTCTTGAAAGCAGGGCGAGAATACCCCAAACCCACCATCTGGGTGAGCCCCAGCAGGGTGGTGGCGCTCGGGGGAAACGTCACCATCCGCTGTGCGGGTTTGTACCCGGGCATGGAGTTCTTTCTGCGTAAAGCTGGACACCCGAACCTGCAGGTGCGGACGGTGCCTGATGGGACCGTGGCTGAATTTCCCATCGCCAGTGTCGGCCGGGAAGATGGAGGGAGCTACACCTGCGACTATCGCTCCATAACGGATCAGAGTCGCCGGTCGTATCCGAGCGACCCCGTCGAGATCATTGTAGCAGGTGAGGGGCCCGGCTCAGTGTCCAGCTCCCAGCCCCACACCCAGCCAGCCCCACAGGGGGTGTCTGCACCAATGGGACGCTCAGAGCCAGGCTCTGCCCCGATCCCTGGGCCCAACAGAGGGGACACCTGGCTGGGCAGCAGTGATGGAGTCACTGGGGAGTTCCCAGCCAGTGGGGAGAAGCAGTCACTGGATGTTCAGGGCTGAGGAAGGGGGGATCCCTGCCCCCAGGGGGAGCTAAGGAGCAGGGGGGCCTTTCCCAGGCAACACATCAGTTAGGGGTGATGGGCAGAGCTGAATTTTATAAACCTCAGTGTATAGTAGACACTTGCACAGTCCCCTACAAGTCAGTGGTGGTGCTGTGCACAGAACCCAGGAGTCCTGGCCCCCATCCTCCCTGCTCTCCCCACTAGACCCCACTCCCCCCCTAGAGCTGGGGAGAGAACCCAGGAGTCCTGGCTCCCAGCCCTCCCAGCAGAGAAGCCAGGGAGTGAATGGACACTGGAGACTGGACTGTCTCTTGCTAGGGAGCAGAGCTCTGGGCCCTCAGGGGCTGGGGTTGCTCCGTGTCTCATGCTGTTAGCCCAGGGCTCACAGAAGACTGTGGGCCCCTGTGGAAAGGCATCCAGGAGCCCGTCTCCAGGGCCGCCGGGTCTGACCCACCACTGAGGCCACGTGGTGAGGACGGGCCCCAGGACTGAGTGACGGGGCCTGCGTCTCACGGCCTGTCTGCTTCCCACTGCAGAGCCCAGCTACCACAAACCCAACATCTACCTGAGCCCCAGCAGGGGGGTTTCCCTGGGGGGAGCTGGGACCATCCAGTGTCAGGGGCAGCGCCTGGGCGTGCGGTTCGTGCTGAATAAAGAGCGACACCATTTCCCACCTGTGGATTCGGACGGGTTTGAGGCTGTGTTTCCCATCAGCAACGTGCGCCGGGAGGATGGCGGGAGCTACAGCTGCTCCTATCACAGCAGATCTAAGCCGTTCGCCGTGTCGTACCCCAGCGACCCCGTGGAGCTGGTGGTGAGAGGTGAGGGGCCCGGCTCAGCGTTCCTGTTCCCAGCCCCACCCCCAGCCAGACCCTCAAGGGGGCTCGGTGCCAATGGGACGCTCAGAGCCAGGCTCTGCCCTGAGCCCTGACCCTGCAGTGGAGACGCCCGGCTGGGGAGCGGGGACGGAGTCACTGGGGGGTTCCCCAGCCAGGGGGGAGCAGCAGCCCCTGGAGACTCGGGGCAGGGAGGCGACTTTAACGCTGCCCCTTGTGCGTAGGAACCGAGAGTCGCTATTTAATCCCAAGATCCCCTCCCCTCTGTTCTCCAGCGCCCGTCCCAGGCAGTACCCCGACCGGGGCTGAATGAGGCAGGGGCCACAGGAGAAGCAGTGACTTGGTGGACACAGTGCTGGGCTGGGACCCAGGAGATCTGGCCCAGCTCCTGGTGCAGCCACAGACTCTGTGTGATGGGAGCACGTCGCGGGTTTTAAAAGTGTCCTTCCTTGTGGGGAGGCCTCAATCTTGGGGGATCTCAGGCCGAGCGCCCACAAACCGAGACACCCACAGTTAGTGGAGACCTCTGCAAACGCTGGCCTCAATAGCGCTGGATCCCTTGTGTTGGGGGAGCATGAAGGGCCCCCGCCATGATCAGGGCCCCTCTATGCCCTGCATAAACACAGAGTGAAGAGACAGTCCCTGCATAAACACAGAGTGAAGAGACAGTCCCTGCCCCTGGGAGCTCACTAAGGAAAGTGAATCTGTCTGTGCCCTGTAGAATGGGGATAACGCTGCCTCGCTGCCTCCCGGGGGGCTGACTCCCTTCCTATGTGGGGCTCAGGCCCTGCGGTGTCAGGCACCAGAGACTAAACCGTGAGTCGCTCTGTGCTCAGGGGGGCCAGACGCAGTGAATGAGGCATATCAGGACCCCAAGAACTAGGCAGCCACAGCTCCGTGTCTGTGGGGCTGGCAGCCCAGCTCACAGGCCGGGATTCTGGGTCAGGGGAACTCTGGGATCTGGGAGAAAATCTCTACCAGGAGGCCCCTGGATCTGCCCATGGCTGGGGTCAGCCGGGGAATCATAGAAGATGAGGGTTGGAAGAAACCTCAGGAGGTTCTAGTCCAACCCCCTGCTCAAAGCAGGACCAACCCCAACTACATCATCCCAGCCAGGGCTTTGTCAAGCCAGGCCTTGAAAACCTCTAAGGATGGAGATTCCACCACCCCCCTAGGGAACCCATTCCAGTGCTTCACCACCCTCCTAGTGACATAGTTTTTCCCAATATCCAACCTAAACCTCCCCCACTGCAACTTGAGACCATTGCTCCTTGTTCTGTCATCTGCCCCCACTGAGAACAGCCTAGCTCCATCGTCTCTGGAACCCCCCTTCAGGTAGTTGAAGGCTGCTATCAAATCCCCCCTCACTCTTCTCTTCTGCAGCTGGAGGCCGGGGCTGGGTGGGTATCCGGGTCTGGCTCTCACAGCCTGTCTCCTGTGCACAGATCGCAGCTTACCCAGACCCTCCATCTCTCTGAGCCCCACTGGGGTCACCGCCCCAGGGGCAGACGTCACCATCCGGTGTCAGGGGCAGCGCCGGGACGTGAGGTTCTTCCTGCACAAGGCTGGAGACCTGAACCCACAGCGACACATGGATCCTGCTGGGGATGGGGCCGAGTTCCACATCCCCACCGTGGGCCGGCAGCACGGAGGGATCTACAGCTGCAGCTACCGGCTCCAATCAGAGCCCTTCGTCTCATCATACCCCAGCAGCTCTGTGGAGCTGGTGGTAGCAGGTGAACGGCCTGGCTTAGCTAGGGTTACCATATTTTAACACTGAAAAAAGAGGACACCCCACGGGGGCCTGGCCCTGCCCCAACTCCACCACTTCCCCACCCCCAGCCCCGCCCCAACCCCGCCCCTTCTCCAAAGCCCCTGCCCCAACTCTGCCCCCTCCTCTGAGCACCCCGCATTCCCCCTCCTCCCTCCCGCTCTGATCTTGGTTGGAGGTTGCTAAGTGCTTCCCTGCTCCCCACTC